>NC_056737.1:1539451484-1539713984 GCF_019279795.1 Protopterus annectens
AAGTGGTTAGAAAGACCTTCTATATAGCCCACCTCATCACGAAGGGTTTCACATCTAGATCAAGAGAGGTAATCGTGCCCCTTTATTTATCCCTCATCAGGCCCATCATAGAATACAATGCCCCTTTTGGGATGTACCTTACCCGACACCTGCAGCAATTAGAGAGACCCCAAAAGTATCTCACCAAGAGGATCAAGGGTCTCAAACAGATGCCATATGCTGCTCGGTTAAAAAAACTCCAGCTCTACTCAGTTGCATACCGCCTACTTCGAGGCGATCTATGCCTGACATACAAAGCTATGTCAAATCCAGAATTAATGGACATGCTCCACCTCAGTAAATCTAAATCCCTTAGAACCACACGCTCGAGGGACTTGAACTGCAGCACAGAAATAAATAGAACTTGCTGGAGGGACAGGTTCATAACCCAGAGGCTCCCTTCGCTCTGGAATAGAATTCCAGTTCATGTGAGGCAGAGCACCTCACTGAATCTCTTCAAGAAGAATCTCGATAGGTGGATGGGGGATCGTAGGTTTATCCCAGGGATTACTCCCATGTCAGAGGCACAGTAAACTAAACCTTAAAAAGGGCACAGTATACTCAAATCAAGGGGTGGCGTAAGCCATACAGAATCGGGCTAGGCTTATAATTGCCCCAGGGCAGATAGCCTAGTATGAACCTATGAACCTATGAACACTACCTGACTGTTTCTACACATATTCACAAAATTGTAGTTGAAGTTATGCATACAGCTTACTACCACTCCCGGGATTCGAACTATGGCTGTGTCTGCTAAAAATACAAATTTGCGTTTCATCAGAATGACCTTCTGAGAAACTGCTGTCTTTTCTTTCAATGTTTTCTGTCTAAGTCTCTCTTGGGTGTACAATCTGACCTTGTAATTACAACATTCTAATACAGCCATTCCTAGACATATTTTTTATGCAACACAGTGTGGGAAATAGTGGTTAACACAACATTACTATTCAGATATCAGATCTTGGTAAATGCAACATTTCATGCCATACAATACCAGAGTAAACACAACCAGTCCAGGATTTAGAACTTTATTGCCAGGCAGTTACAGTTTTATTTAAATATGACCTATATGGGACTATTACTGTCATATTGTCTGGTTTATTCAGTACAAACTATACACATTTTTTATACTGCCAGGTGACATTCTACTCCTTTATATTTATTTGGTATGACTACTACAAGCAGGATTGTTACTCACCAGCCTCGAGATGCAGCCTTTGCAACCAACTGGCATGGGCTTCCTGGTTCACAGCCCGCTCAGCTGAAGCTGTAATGAAAATAGAGAAACATATAGGCATACCTATCCATCACGTACACAGGCTGGACTTTGGTAAACAGTTATTGCAATGAATACTTACACAATGCTGGGACATCACCCCTCTGTCTTGCTTCTTGGACCCACTGTTCTAAGAGCTCCCTCTTCCTCTGTTTCTAGTCAGCATAGTGGTGCCAGACCTGCTCACCAGTCTGAGGGATACCAGTGGGACTGGTGAGATCATGGGCGAGACTTTCCCAGGCTTCTGCTTTATATTGGGAGCCCTGGTACTGGTTCTGCAGCAGTCTCACATCATGTTTTTTTACCAGGAATCCTACCATGACCTTGGACTCCTGTATGTCCCAGAGCTGCACCCGAAAGCGCATGCCCTCTCCAACACCTGCCATACTGCCTACAGTGGGGAGCTGCAACCAGTTATGAGATGTATTCCTGCCTGCAGCGTTTAAATACAGCTGATTTCCCACCCTTTGCCATGATTGGACAATTTTGAATATGCTGAGCTAAGCTAAGCTATGGGCAAACCTGCTTAGCTAAGGTTGCCAGTGCTTAAAGGGACAGGTTCAGCACTGCTTACCAATGGGCAAATCCACTTAGCTGGGCTACTCATTGCTTAGCATTCATATATACACAGTACTTACACCCGGTCAGCATAGCTGTGCAATGCTTAGCATTGCTTATGTTTTATTTTATTGGACTACCACCTGTATGGGATTGATTCATCATTCATTACATAATATAAATTTGTTTACCTTCCCTGACATCCCCCAATGTGCTGTAATTACTTTTATTCTTATGTGACTATACTGTATGGTGCACTTGTGTTTATACGGGGGTTTCACTACTTTATTACACTGACACCTCACATCTGGCCCTAATACACTACTCTGGTTGAGAAATATAAGTTACTTCCTACATAAATATACAAATAAATTAAAATTGTAATGTTTACACATAGAAAATAGAAATGGCTTTGGTGAGGCTCAAACCATAAATGACTACATGTAAGGTGTACACTGTAACCACTATACTATTGCACTTACTCTTACTTTGGATGTCTATTGCTATTTAACTTATCATGCCATTTCAGCTGAGCTAAGCATAGCTAAGCAACGGGCACACCTGCGCAGCTACGCTTAAACTTTATTGCACATGTGAAAAAAAAATGTATTTGTTGCATTTTTTTACTTCGTACCCTTCAGAATATCCATGCTAATGCTAAACCTGTTATTCTATCAACTTTCTGTGTTTGCAGGGACAATTGTCCCTTATGGCTTTGTCCAGATTTGTTATTCTGACGGGTTGGGAGGTGTGCATTTTATACTTCATACCCTGCTGAAAATTCATGCTAATGCCAAACCTGTTATTCTATCAACGTTCTGGGTTTTTAGGGACAATTGTCCCTTATGGCTTTGTCCAGATTTCTTACTCTGACAGAATGGGAGGTGTGCGTTTTATATGTCATACCCTTCCAAAAATTCATGCTAATGCTAAACCCATTATTCTATCAACTTTCTGGGTTTGTAGGGACAATTGTCCCTTATGGCTTTGTTCAGATTTCTTACCCTGATGGGTTGGGAGGTGTTACGAGCGATTTTGCTATTTTTACATTGCTATACGGCATTTCTGGTATGCAGGGGGCGTGTGTATTGTGAGAGCACTGCTCTCAGACACACCCCCTACCCTCGTACACAGAACCCTGTCCGTGTTACAGCACGGCTTCATGAATATGCATGGGGTGCTGCCGTGCTGCATGGGAACGGTCCCTTCCATGCAGGAATAAGCTATTCTTGCATGGAAGTTTACTGAATCCAGGAGTTTATTTATATCTTCCCAGGTTTTTTTCCTATAACCTGGAAATATTGCTGAGAATGCTCGCCACCTTCCTGAGCTGCTATATACGCAAATGTTGCTAAAATCCAAACTAACAAGGGCAGCACCAAAGCAGATCAGTCCTAATAATAGCCCAACACGTATTTGAATGCAAAAGAGTGTATTTATTAACAACTCGGCTGTATACTAGCCCAAAATAAATTAGTAAACTGGTTTCAATTCCTTCCTGGTACCAAGGAAGATATAATTATTTTTTGTGCTCTTTATTTATCAACTCAGATTAAAGGAAGTGGTCATCACTTTCTCATTTTGAAATGTGAGGAAAAAAGTAACCAGTGAACATTTTTGTCGTTTGCTCATTATTATCTGAACTCCTGTCTCTTCCTGTTTTTCTACTTTATTGGATGTAAACTTGTTGTCCTTTTTTGTTTTCAATGTAGTAAAAGAAACTGCTTTTAGTTAATTTGACCATTCTGTAAACATTTAGAGTTCAATATTTTCATAATAAAAACATACAGTATTGCCAATAGAAAAAGACACTTGGTTTATGTAGTACGCCTAAGTGCAGCTAATCTATTTACAATATCTACACCTTAACTGCTGCTCTAGAATACCTTCTCTGTGTCTCATGGATCTTTAATTTGAACAGTTTATTCCAACCTTATTATTGTCTCTTTAATGTAGTATTTCCTTAAGTCCACTTTGTATCCAACTCCCAGCTGTCTCAAATGCCCTATCTCTCTTTGTTCTTTTTCAAATCTACCTGTACAGTTGCTACACCATACTCCCACTATATTACATTTTCCCCCCTTTCAGTATATACGCTCTTTGCAATAAAAGTCTATGTTCAGTCTCCATTTCATCCTTCATGCTCACAATTCAGGTAATTTTACTTTCCATGTTCTCTACTTAACTTATTCTTAATTTAAAACCTTTGATTTTCTTGGAAGCCACTGGTATAGTGTCAAGGACACTAAATGTCCTCTTGGCTAAAATCAAACACTGAGTGCCAAGTGAATTTTGTTGTTTTTTGCAGTAAAGTCACAATGAGATACTTGACATGTATACTCAGAACTTAGCAGTAAGCTATGAATCATACTACATTTTAGAAATTTGTTTCCTTATGGTAAAATGGGAACATTTTATTTTGAAGTGGGAAAATGATATATTGAGCATTCCGTTATAAACTTGGTTTCTGAGCTGCAGTAATTCATACTGACGTCATGTGGTGTGCTTATAGGTTTGGTGCAAGTTATGTTGTGGCTTAATGCATGTAAGTGTTGCAGTATGTGGTTGCTTTGTGTGTTTTTTGTTTTCAGCACATTGTGGCCGTTGCTTAAATGTTGTCATGTGTTGCTTATGTGTCCTCAATTCTTTCTTACACACATTTGTTTGCTATTACATGTGTGGGTTTAGTGCAATAGTATGGTAATACATTACATCATGTAAGGTCTGGAGGAGTGGAAACACAGATAGTGCTAGCAGACCAAGCAATGTTGTGTGATAATTTAGGTTCCCATATTTTGAGATGCATCACTATGTCTTTTTAATGCTTTATGTAAAAGATTCTTTTGGTTTATAGCAAAACACAATGAAGCACTACATCTTGTGGTAGAAACCCCTCTGCTAAACTAAGCTGATCAGTTATGATTACAGTATTATTACTGAACGGAATATTGTCTAGTATTGTCTGTATGTGCACATGAGTAGAAGCAATGTCCAGCTGTTATATTCTGACCTCCAAACCTTTTAAACAATTTAACCTTTAGTAACAAATGCAGACTTCACAACATTAGCAAACTCAGTCTGCACTGCTACTAGCTGAGATGTATTTTCAGTTCCTTATCAGTAAATGTAGGTGGACTCCAGGGTTCAGTACTTTGTTTCTGCTCACCATTTATGTGATTGCTATGAGCAATCACTGTAGGTGTTTCAAGCTTATTGAATAAACTGGTAACTCCAATAATCACCCTGAGTGATAGCTCATCAGAGTCCATTAATATCAAACAGGAGGTATCATTTGCTACACTCTTGGCTAGTCTCCAAAGGTCTACACCTCAGTGCAGCAAAATGAAGTGCATGCTGTTCTCTCCTAGGGTCATTTTACCCCCACTTCTGAGTGCCCTGGCCTATTACCTCCCACACCTGCCTCAGTTACTAATGGCTTCAAAGTAAAAATGAATTCATCAAAGTTATTGATTCAGCCATCATAGAGAAGACTGATTCAGCTAAGCTGCTTGGGTACATTACTGATAGTCAATGAAAATTTGACCTTCATGCCAAGAATGCACTTGCCCTAAAATTGTTCATATAATGTGGGCTTGTAGCAGAAATACTGCCCTTCATTTCCTCATATTATGCAAGCTTGTTTACTTAGAAGCTCGGATAATAAGTACTCATGCGTATTGGCAGCACAGCAAATGCTACATTTTAAACAATCATTTTTTTGCAGGGGGAGAGCCCCCTCCCCTTATGGACTGCAAGCATCTCACTCTCCCAGTACTTTATCTTTCTGACTCTAACGTCATGGTATCTCGGAAGAAGAGCGAACTGTGGCAGGAATTGTAAAGTCTATCTCACTTTTTCTCTTGGAGGCTGTGAGATGACACCAGCTATTAAATTTTTGCACACAAGTGACTACATATTTCTTGCATGTAACTCAATAAAACATGAATGCACAACAAAACATTTGAGCTTTTAAGCATCAGCAATTGAAATATGAGCGCTTGCAATCAAAGCAAGTGACTAGAATGCAATTGTTAAGACCAGTAAAAAAACTAGCAAGCTTTACAAAGCCAAAATTTGTTAACAAATCATACTGTGTTAACTATTGCAACCTCCTACCTTCTTCTGTCACTTATGTATTCTTCTAATCTCTTTATTTCTATTCCCTCTCCTTACTTCATAAACCTGAGCAAACTTATAATAGAATTTCTACATTTTGTTCAGGGCACCGCATCAGAATATATATATATATATATATATATATATATATATATATATATATATACACACACACACAATTTGCAGTGGGTCAAATACACTATGTTTTGCTAATAAACTATTGTATTGCAACAATTGTCCTTCATTAACTTAAAATATATACCATATCCACAACATTTAAAATTTCACAAAAGGTGTGAAGACTAAAGGTTTGCTTTTGCAGCTGAGAATTTGTTGACTATACTGTCTTTCAACATATGTTCTATCATAGGCAAGCTTTTTTCAAGCTATCACTTAAACAATGTTTCTTACAAAACTGGACTTGTAGTTGTCATAAAGTTAATTCCCTGTTTTCTGTGCAGCTAACATCCTGTCATCTACCATGCATTATCTCCAATTTTTGCAGAATAATATCATCCTGTGTGAACTATCCGCATCCAGTCAGCCCTCATGTGATCTAAGAGTTAACAAATAAAACTGACAGAGATAGCAGAGCTAAATATGGTAAGGCTGGAGTTCAAAACCACTTGTAAATGGATACTAATTAAACACACTTCAGAGTGGAATCTTTACTTTTAACAGTGTAAACAAACTAGGTTTACTCATTTAATACCCAAGGTAGTACATCACAAGATGTAGGACAAATGGAGGATATGCTTCTCAGATAAGTAAGGAATACTGAGCAAATATTGCCAATTTCTTTGTGGTGTTATAGGCGCATCCCATACATTCATTCTGTGATACCCCTTCATGGAAATGAACCTATTCCAGCATTCATCCCCTACTCCCCTACAAGTCAGAGAAACTAATCCTGGATGGGATGCCAGTCCATCACAGGATGAGTGTGCTCTCCTGCATGCATGCACATACACACACACACACACACACACACACACACACACACACACACACACACATGCATGCACACACACACACACACACACACACACACACACACACACACACACACACACACACACACACACACATGCACACACACACACACACACACACACACACACACACACACACACACACACACACACACACACACACACACACACACACACACACACACATATGCATGCACACACACACACACACACACAGACACACACACTCACACACACACACACACACATGCATGCACGCACGCACACACACACACACACACACACACACACACACACACACACACACACACACACACACACACATACACACACACACTCATGCACTATGGGCAATTTGGAGGCATGCCATTTTAGCTATTACCTGCCTTTGGGATGTGGGAGGAATAATGAGGACATGCAGACTCCATACAAAGAAGGCAGAAACACTAACTATTGCAGCACTACAGCACCCAGAACTGATTCAGTCAAATAGAAAAGTGTGTAAGGATTCCAAAACGGCAGTGGATTTGTGACAAAAAGTCTAAAAATGATAACACAGAGGCCTTCAGGATGTGTAATATCAACAGCGTGTGACACAAAGATATAACAGAAACTGTTTTAACAAAACTGGTATTCAGAGTAAGAATGTATAATTTCTCAGAAAATAAATATGATGTGACTAAAGACGGTGCAAGAACAGTCACCTGGTTTTAGTCTAATTAAAAATCACAAACTAAGCATATCAATCCAGCTCTAACTGTAACAATGTTCCATGAGTGTACTAGATTCAGACCAAAAGGGTTTGGCCTGTTATAGTGAAAGACTAATCAATGACTAGTTCATCAAAAAAAAACAAATATAGAGCACAGCCACCAATTAGTCTGCTAAACACAGACTCACTGAAACACAAGAACATGAATGCACACACAACCACACACCCTCAAACAACCCTCCCAACACAGACTTTACTTAACCCATACACGATTCTACATTCATGCACTCATAACACATATAAAACACACCAAACTGACTTCTAATCATCTTCACTTATTGTAAACTTCACTGAATGTAAAAACGTACAATATGTTAAAGAACTACAGTAGAAACTTTGTTACTTGGAGAGAACTGTATGAAGTAAAATACTTCAATGCACTTCTCTCTGATCTCTATTAACAGAAGACCATATGTTTAAAACAAAAGCAATCGATTTCAGCTAAAGCCACACAATCTCTTTTCTCTGTAACTCCACTTTGCACGTTTATGTTTGTGCCTCCATACCTAATACTTCACACCATCACTCTTACTTCATATAATGTACTCCAAACTGTTACTTTTTGAAGAAAGCAACTATGTTATGATGCACTGTGGTCCTGCTGTCACATTTAATTTGTTGGCATTTCTTCTTAGTGTAACTAGGCACTTATATAGTAAAACAGTTATTTTAATCATTTGCCTGTATTCCCACTTTGCTTTCTTTAAGGTCTGATAGTGAAAATATGGATAGTGGTGTTGAAGGATATATGAAGATATTCATTAGTTTCAACAGTTAGTTACAGGAGCAATACCTTACCTGAACATTTCTTAATAACTACAATTGGTATATTGCTTGAAAGGGTGTGCTGGTATGTAAAACTGATTCAAGATTGCTTTTTTTCTTATCATGTGCTCATAAAAATTGATTATTGCATTCACCTTCTGAAAACTGTCAAAGCACTAAAACAAGTCCGGTTTGATTTTGGAGTCAGCTGCTACTCAGCATAGGTTCATAGATTAGTACTAGGCTACCTCCCCTTATAGGCTATTTTAGGTCTAGCCAATTATTCCATGTAAGGATCAAGCCTTGTACCTTGTGTCTGTAAGGTAAACATCTTAACCATTATACAAACCTCCCACTGCAACTTCCCTAACTCCTTTTTTCTTTTCTGTTCAACCCCACTCCCTGCAACACTCTTCCTAGCTCCCTAAAATTATTACTTCCTTGATTGACTATGCTAGCAACATGCTCACTCACATTATGAATTCTTACCAGCATTGCCATATGGAAGGGGAATTCTTCAACATTATTCTCTGCAGCACACTTCCCTTTGTGGCAGCAAGGAATATCTGTCCCCAGTGTTTTCTTCCTTAACTGACCATGGTGTTAACATCTGCACTTTCATCTACTTGTAGTTCATATTATACCAGGATACTTATATACCTCGCTTGAGCTACATCACTGAACCCCAGTTTCCTTCTCTTCTATTCCTTCCTTGGTAGCACAGAGGGAATTCAACATCTTCTCCTTTATTGTTAATTGAATGTAATGAGGTAACTGTCCACTTCATCCTACATTTCTCTTTCTCTCTTCACCTTCCCTTTAACCTTAAAGCTTCTATTGCAATACAGTGGGACCTCCTCCACATTCCTATAAAGCACTCACTGTCAGCCTCATCCTCTCTTCTCAACCCTTTGCTACCACCAAGGATATTCTCCCTCCTCTCACTAAACCCCCACCTTTCCCTTTTAATTACCTGTTCTGTTCATAATGGTACCAGCTGTTCGTCTTTACCTGTTCTGATCTCCGCAGCTTCACTCCATTACCATTGTTTGAGGTTAGCTATGAAACTACCTGACATTACTTTTCCTTCGTCACCTTACTGTTTCTTAAAAGCTGACAGTTAGCTGTCATAGAGTGAGGCAAACAGCTATAGCTACTGAACAGGCAACACTAGAAGCCTGAATACTAACAGAACAGCCAAGTATCTTAGCCACTGAGAAGCATGGTTTAAGGGAAACTATTGTCCATCCACCAACATGTGTTACAATTTATAGTTGCATTTGTGGGAAATTGCACAGTATTATGCTCCTGACCATAGAAAGGTAAAGCATGCCATCATATTGGAATTGCAGACAGCAGTAATGCTAGGAGTAGGGGCATGTAGTACCACAGTATTAATGGTTTACCTATATTTGATTGAGGCATAAGAGTACAAGTTATGCTTTTCCAAATATTCTGTTCAGAAAAGTGTTACTTATAGTGGTAAAGCCCCCCTAAATGGAGATGGGCTTGGCATCCACTATATATATATATATATATATATATATATATATATATATATATATATATATATATATATATATATATATATATATATATATATATATATATATATATATATATATATATATATATATATATATATATATATATATATATATATATATATATATATATATATATATATATATATATATATACAAATATATATATATATACATGCACACACACACACACACACACACACACACACACATGTATATGTATATGTATATATATATATATATATATATATATATATATATATATATATATATATATATATATATATAGGTGTCCCAGCATAAATCAAATTTCACTGTAGTCAACTGACATATGCAGATGGTTGACAGCTGTAGAAGGTCATCAGTCCTTTCCCTGGGGATTGTATGATCCGAGAGTTAGTATATATAATTAACAGAAGGTGTGGGTAGGGCAGGGGTCTTGCCCCTCCTGCAAAACAACACTTTAGTTTTTGATGCATTTTCTGAGCATTAGTCTCTCAGCATGCACTATAGCATGTTGTCATGTTTTTGTCAACATAAGTGTGTCAGCATCAAAATATATATATATATATAGATATACACACACACACACACACACACACACACACACACACACACACACACACACACACACACACACACACACATATATATATGTATATGTATATATATATATATATATATATATATTTTTTTTATTTTTTTTTTTATTGGTATATATATATATATATATATATATATATATATATATATATATATATATATATATAGTCACACTGCAGTGGAAAACAAAGTACACTTGAGTAAGTTGAACTTAGCATAACAGTAGATGTTTGAATGATCACTGCTGCAGTAGCCTTAGCTATATGGGTTATTTCTTACAAAGTATATAACAGCCAAACAGCTTCCAAAGCTTGAGGGCACCTTCCATGCACCCAAACTGTCAGGCAGCTTGAGCTGACTAAAAGACAAGTTTGGATGCAAAGCTCTTCAAAGCTTTCCTACCAGCAAAAAGAAGGAGGCTGAGCCCTGAAATGACGATTCTAAAAATAACAAAAAAAAAAAAATGTCCACACCCTGTCATAAAAAATATACTAAAAAACAAGGGGGAGTGGAGAGGGGTGCACCTACTACAATAGTGATGATTCGAACATGTACTGTTATGGTAAGTTCAACTTACACAGCTGTACTATGGTCTTCATATTGATCACTGCTCTAGTAGACTTAGCATTATGGGTAGATTACCTTAGGTAACTATACTTGGGAGGTGGCAGGAAAAGTGTCCATGAGCCCCTAGAGAATGGTCTGAGCAAAGCTTGATCTAGAGCTAGAGAAGTAATCAGGCTTTTAGTACTTTGTAAAAGTATGTACAAAGGGCCAAGTAGCAGCTTCTATAATGCTTCTAGAATCCAATCCTTTCCAAAAAGCCATAGATGGATGGTAGGCTCTTTTAGTGACGCCTTTAACCCTGCCTCAAATAGATTTATCACGGTCAGTATAACAAAAGGTAAAAACCTTAGACAACCATTTGGAAATAGTGTGTTTTGACACAGGTTGCACCTTCTTTTTACCTTGACAAGAAATGAACAATTAATCCAAAGACCTAAAAGATTTAGTTCTGCTGAGATAATATCTGAATTGCCTGAGGACATCCAAGGTATGGAGCATCCTTTTCCCATCATTTTAGGTTCAGGAAACAAAACAGAGATAGTTTTGGTTAAAGTAAACTCAGATACCACTTTAGGCATGAAAGAAGGATTAGTTCTCATAGAAACTTTGCCCCTATGGAAAATGAGGTAGGATTGACTCCCCATAAACTTTTGCAACCCAGATACCCATTTTACAGAGGTCAGAGCAGTCAGTAAAATTGTTTTCTATGTTAAGAACCTCAAATCAGCCAGATTAGCTGGTCATCGAAATGGAACAAGTGTTAGCTTCTCTACACACAATTAAGATCCCAAGGCGGGGCCACCAGTTTACTTGGAGGCCTCTTATGCAAAATCCCCCTCAAGAGTATTTTGACATGAGACTGCTTTGAAAGAGAAGAGTCCATGACAGACATGCTGAAATGGCCAATAAATGAACCTTGACAGAGTAACAAGAAAAGCCACAGGATAGTAACTCACACAAATATTGTAAAACCAGCAAACAACTTGTCCTGAATGGGTGCTGGTTATGTTGTTGGTACTAACTAGAAAACCTTTTCCATTGCTAATATATGATTTTCTAGTAGCAGGCTTTCTTGCCTCCATTAGTACCTGCTGCACATCTTCAGAAAACAGGTGCCTAAAAGGAAATAAGACCACAGCGGATCATCTGTTTCCATTTCTTCCTTTCCTCTGCATCTTGCTCTGTCACACCAGCCACCTGCATGTCCTCTCTCACCACATCCATAAGCCTCATCTTAGGCTTTCTTCTTTTCCTGTTACCTGGTAGCTTCATTCTTAGCATCTTTTTCCCAATATACTCAACATCCCTCCTCAGCACATGTCCAAACCAACATAATCTTGCCTCTCTGGCTTTGTCTCCAAACCTTCCAACCTGGGCTGACCCTCTAATAAGGATTGCCGGCCTCAAAGAGATGCCCTATGCAGACCGTCTCAGAAAACTGCAGCTTTACTCCGTTGCATATCACCTACTCAGTGGCGATCTCTGCCTAACACACAAAGCTATGTCAAACCCAGAGCTTTTAGACATGCTCCACTTAAATAAATCCCAATCCCTACGAGCTACACACTCTAGGGACCTAAACCTCTTCACCACAATAAACAGAACATGCTGGAGGGATAGATTCCTGTCCCAGAGACTTCCCATACTCTGGAACAAACTACCTATCTATATCAAACAAAGCTCCTCATTAGCACTGTTCAAGAAAAATCTTGATGATTGGATGGGAGATAGGAAATTCACCCCGGGGATCACTTCTGTGGCTCTGCTCGACAGTGGCACAGGAAAATAATTTTCTTGGGTGGCGAAAGCCAGGGTACCTTTGGCTAGGCTTATATAGGCTCTAGGGCCAATAGCCTAGTACCTACCTATGAACCTAGCTATGAATATACTTATTCCTTATCCTGTCCACCCTCGTCACACCCAGTGCAAATCTTAACATCTTTAACTCTGTCACATCCAGCTCTAACTCATGCCTTTTTGTCAATGTCACTGTCTCCAACCCATATAACATAGCTGGTCTCACTACCCTTTTGTAGACCTTCCCTTTCACTCTTATTGGTACTGGTCTGTCACAAAAGACTCCTGACACTCTTCTCCACCCACTCCATCCTGTTTGTACTCTCTTCATGCAGGCAGTTAATTGAAAATGATTGATGTCAGGTTGTATCAAACACCCCTGTTCTTGTGGGATTAGATCCATTCTGCGAGGAAGCTTGCAGTAATTGCTTTTGGCCATTTCCAAAAGAAGAGAAAACCATGGGTTCCTGGGTCATAAGGGAGTCACCACAATAATCTTTGGAGATTTCTTCTGAATCTTCAGAAGTACCCTGGATATTAGTGGAAATGGTGGAAATACATATAGGAACATTACTGTCCAAGGAAAAGAAATGACATCTGTTTTCCATTCTTTCTTGTATGGAGTCCTGGGACAGAATTTTGCCAGTTGATTGTTCTGAGAATAGGCAGAGAGGTCTGCTTGAGGAACTCTCCACAGATGGATCAAGTCTTGGAAGACCCCCTGATCTAGTTTTCATTCGTGAGGGTCTGACCTTGTCCTGCTCAGCTTGTCTGCCACGCAATTTTGCTCTGAAGGAATGTTGGATGCCTGTAGAATGAGAGTGTGCTGTAAAGCTGTATCCCATGCTAATATGGCTAGTCTAAGAAGGAGGTACAACCTGGTTCCCTCTTGCTTGATGATGTACCACATGATAGAGGCATTGTGTGTAATCACTTGAAGAGGTCCTGGAGACCAAAGATGGTTCAGATAGTTGAATGCATTGAACAGGGCAAGCATCAGTGGTGGCTGGAGACTTTAAATCAAAGGGGGGCTGCAGGAGACAGCTGAATGGGTGGGGCAAATGAGAAGGGGTGTGGCTGACTAGAAAGTGGCAGAGCTATGCTCAAAACCACAAAAACTGGAACTTTAATTAAATACGCTGCTCTGGGTGCCAAACCGTCATTATGAGAGTCTAATCAAGACAAAAATCAAGTGTAGAAGAAAAAAATATTTCAATGCTTTGGCAACATGACAGCTTACTTAATATCTAGATGGAAACAAAAAGGTTCTGAGGCATGAAAAAATAAATTACTTTTTAAACACATTACTGGAATGCCAGTCAAAATCAAGTATAAAAAAACAAGCAGCACTCAACTCAAACCACTTCTTCTTGCACTGCAGTTCTAATTGTAATTTATATTCAGCTTTATAAAAGTACCAAGTAACATGCTGAAAGTAGCAATCTCTGTGATACCCCCACTTGTAAAAGTGTTTCTTATCTAAAAAAGACCTGCTGCCTGACAACAACTATCTACTTGTTTCATGGGGCAAACATGATCAAAGTAAAAACATGAACAGCAAACAAGAAACAAGCTTAAGATAAATTGCTTAAAGGATTACTGCACAGGTTATGGACCACACATGATAGATTGGCATTCTGTTTAGTTTATGGGTAAAACTGCAAAGATGACTGCAAGTCTCCAACAAATGTAATGAGCTTCTGAAAATACTATAATCCTGTCCTTTATTACAAATACTCTCATATGCATTTCAATACCCAAGGCTTATACACAATCTAGTTATGTAAATATTCTCTGCATGGCAACAACAAAAAGGCATTCAGTATTGGTAATTCTTTAACAGTATGCTTATTAAAGCTTACTTGTATCTTACAGTCTCAAGACAAACTTACCTGATGGTCATTAAACATTGCTACTTAAACACAGAGCAACAGGCAGTACAATACATGCATTTTCTGAACAATAAGCATAAATCAACAGTATAAAAATATGACAGAAAACCAGAACATTCTGCAAAATCAAGGACAGATGAAAAGCCACTGTAGTACTTGTGTCTACCTTGGATGGGGGTATACTCTGCACACTTACACTGTATAACTGTTCCTTGCCTTGCTTGGACACATCCAGAGTCACTATATGGGAGAGTGAGGTGCAACACATATGTGACAATTTGAAATGTCTCTGGCTGACGATGATTGCCCTGATGCATTTGTTATATCTCTCAGCCTCAGAGTAAGAAATGTGGACAAAGCCACACATAGAAGTGGGACAAAGGCCCCAAAATAAGGACAGTTTTTAAATACTGCTCTTACAAACATAGAAAGTTAATAAAATAGTAGGTCTTGCATTAGTATAAATTTTTTGAAGGGTATGAAATCTGAAACTCAAATGTCTGTCATTATTTTCTAACTTCAATCTTTAATGATTTGCCACTAATTTGCCAGACAACCATAATTTTGTGAAAAATGGACGAAAAATATAATGCAAAAATATAAAATAGCCAGACAATACAGCTGGGAACCAATATTTACACACACACACACACACATGCACATGCACATGCACACACACACAAATACATACTCACAGACACACACACACACACACACACACACACACACACACACACACACACACACACACACACACACACACACACACACACACACACACACACACACACACACACATGCCCACAGAGAGAGAGAGAGAGAGGTCTGAACATTAATTAATTTAGAACTTTGCTTTGTCATCTTAAGACTCAAGACAGTTTTAATCTATTAATGTATATAATAATGCAAGCAAGCCACCAAATACAACTACGAATTATATTATTGCAACAAAACCAACAATAAAAACATCTTATTCTACAACTGTTTTTTGTATCCCCTTCACCTTCACTATTATTTACCAAGTACAACAACTAAGAATTAATAAAGCCAACAATAAAAACAATCTTAATTCTACAAGTTACTTTTTGTATCCCCCTTCACCTTCACTAACCTGCTATTTAACAAGTACAGCTAATAATTATTCCAACAAAGCCAACAATAATAAAAAAAAAACATTCTACAACTTTTTTTTTGAATCCCCCTTCACCTACACTAACCTGCTATTTACCAAATATAACTACTAAGAATTAATAAAGCCAACAATGAAAAAAAAATCTTATTCTACAAGTTACTTTTTTTGTATCCCCCTTCACCTTCACCAACCTTTTTACCAAGTACAACTAGTACTAAGAATTAATAAAGCCAACCAAAAAAAAAAAATCTTATTCTACAAGTTACAACTTTTTTCTATCCCCCTTCACCTTCACTAACCTGATATTTACCAAATACTTTAAAACAACAACGAAGAATTAATAAAGCCAAAAAAAAAAAATCTTAATCTACAAGTTATGTTACATCCCCCTTCACTAACCTGCTATTTCAGTTCCTTTCCTCCTTCGGTTCTTCGAAGTGCTTCTTTTTTCTTCTACACCACCAGCCAGGTCAAGGTGCACTGCTCTGCTGCCACTGTCCTCCGAGACTCCTCTAACTCAGGAACTCCAGCCTCCGGGCCTCCAAAAAGACAAAAGTGTATACTGCGCTGCTGCTGCTTCTTGGCTCACTCTCTTTTTCCCAGCATGCAAAGCGTGGGAAGAGAGTGAGAGCCGAGAACAAATCAGTACCCATCCAGCCATGTACATATCACGTACGTGACTGCGGGCATGGTAGTCCGAGCCCCTTCCATTCACTGCGGTTAAAAAATGCATGGACTTGTGGGCATGTGCATACAAAAAGTGTATTTATTAATCTGGACTTGCTTAACTGCAGTCCAGATTGAGAGAAAAATATATATTTTTTAAAACCTGGAACTCACTGAGCATTCATGCGCAGTTCGAGTTCCGGGACTTAGCGAGTCAGTCGAACTCGCATGCAACAGGTAGCCTGTCCAAGCCAGTCAGTATTATTTTTTAATAAATATATATTTTTTAGTTTTTCTTTACTTTTAGCTGGGGGGGGGGGCTGCAGTCCTGCAGTCCAATACCACAAGCCGCCACTGCCAAGCATCTACTTGATATTTTTGATATTTATGTCCTTATGTCTGTCATTGATGTCCCACACCCTCTGCACTTTTATTCCTCCCAAAACTGCTCCCCAAAATCTGACATGCCTGTGGTGACTGACTGCTTTGGAGCAGGGAGGGAGTAGGGGAGACCTGGATTTAATTATATCTGTCTCCATCAAAAGATTTTTCTTTTGATAAACTCCAGTTCTGGGATATGAATAGATATAGGCTTGTTGATGCAGGGACCAAAGAGATTTCAGATACCACTGCATCTTTCTCATGTGGAGTCTTTCCAGGGGTATCAGGGGATTCATAGATCCCATTAGACTCAGAAAACTGAGTTATTCCTTCACAGTGAACAAAGTCTGTGTTGAAAACCTTAAAAATAGATTTAAATTAAGATCTATTTCTTCCTGTGGAAGAAGAGCTGTTTGAACCGAAATGTCTCTTGAAATCCCAGGAACACAATCCTGTGTGAGAGAGTCAAAAAAGAGTTTTGAATGTTCTCTTGGAATCCCAGCTTTTGCAAGCGATCTCTCAGCTAAGAGAGACATTCCTGACATTTTGAAAAAGACTTTGCAAAGATAAGCAAATCATCTAAATATGGAAAATGTGGATACCTTGTAGCTTGCAAGGAGCTATAACTGGAGCTAGACACTTTGAACACTCTTGGTGCAGTGGATAGTCCAAAGGGTAAGGCAGAGAAGTGATGATGTGATCCAAACACACAAAACCTTAAGAAACGTCAAGTCTGGGTGAATATAGATGTGATGATGAGCATCTTTTAAGTCTAGTGTTACCAGGAAACTTGAAAGAAGATGAAGAGCTAACAGGCTGTGACATGACATTATTTTGAATTTGGGCACTATCACATACAGGTTTACGAAAGAAAGATCCAGACCTGGGGTCTCCAATAATTTTCTTTCTTTGGCACTAGGAACATCCATGAAAAAAAAAACTCTTCCCCGCCTGGGGTGGAGGAGCTAGTTCTATCACTGTTTGAGACAGAATGTGATAAAGAACAGGTGGAAACTAAAGAGTCTGATCTGGAGGATGAGAAATGCCCCCCCCCCCAGCCAGGAAAGGGGGAATTTCTTCCCACTGCCATTTGTAACCTTGACAAATGATTTTCAGAACCCATTTGTTTGAAACAGTCTGTTACTAAAGAGAAAAATGGATATTCAGACTTTCTGGAACAGAAGGGGCCCAGAGTGGGAGGGGATCACAAGATCTTTTGAATAATCATTCAGACTTGTTGGACTGTCCTTGGTTTTGGGAGGTTTGAGACTTCTTTTTGGAGCCTCCTTGCTATTTCTTCTTAAACATCTGTTTATCTGAATTCTGTTGAGACAGTTTTTTTTTTTGCTAAAATTGTATAAAGTGAAAGAACATTCTTTGTACAATTTCGAAAAGGAGGGCTACAAAATCTTAGATATTCCATGGATCAGCCTGTCCCTTACATCACACTTTTTCATCACATCTGCAGCAGAAGGGCCAAACACTAAGTCTATGTTCAGGGGAGAATTTAAAATTTCATTTTTTATATCATCTTGGATGTTCTGAGAATGCAGCCAAGCAAACCTCCATAAAACAGTACCAGTGGCCATAGCCCTGGAAGAAGTATCAACAGAGTCATATAAGTGCTGCAAACAATGAGTAGTGACCTGTGCAATTGAAGAAACTACGTTATTTAAAACAGATTTTTCCTCACAAGAAGAAACTCTAGAGAAAACATTCCTCATACTTTCACAATTTGTCAGGGCAAACTTTAATATATGAGCCTGACAGTTTAAAATTCTGAAAATGAAAGTTGCAAATGTGTAAACTTTTTCCCCATACCTATCAATAATTTCCCATAAGGCAGAGGAGGATTGCAATTAAGGGATTATAACTGCTAGGTCAGATTTTGGGAATATTGCATAATAATTTAAAAGACTGAGAAACTTTATACATCCTATCTGCCTTTTTAGGGACAGATGGCTGACTATCAGGAAAATTGCAGGCAGTATGATATACATCCTTTAATGCAGACACAACAGCAGTACAGGGTGAATGTTCTGGACAATCATTCTGTACCAACTCATAGTATTTTTTGAGGGACTGAAAAAAACTGGGACATTCTAGCAACAGTCTCAGAGAAAGAGAAACCCCCACAGTGATAATCAAAAATTGAGGTCTCCACTGAGTGTGAATCAGAAATCTTAGGACACAATCCTGAAGCAGTCCCTGCTTCTCCTTATTCAGATTCAGAATCTTGAATCTCTTCAGGAAAAGAGGAATTCTTCTTTCTTTTACCAGAAACTATAAGTAGAATCAACAGCATGAATTAAACTCTGAGCCAGTCCCAGTAAACTGCTTCTTTCCAAAGAAATTTGAAGAAGAGTAGGGACATGCTTAGTGTTCTGTTTCTTTTTGACAGGAAAATGGGGGCAACCATGTTACTAATGGCAGCTGCTGCTTCTCTAGGGATAGGTACAGCATTTTGACACAATAGGGAAATCTTCCATGTTCCCTCTCCCAGGACTGAAAAGTGTGGCTTTGTCTTGCCCACTGAGGGGACACCAACAGCCTCAGAGGACGTGGCTAACTCCTGGTCTATGGTGACTGTAGGTGCTACACCAAAGGGATCTTGGATAAATTAGTGGTCTGAGGTACAACAAATGGCCACAGTAGAGTAACCCACTTACAGATAAGTCAAATGTCTTGCCTGCTCTGGTGGCAAATGCTGTTTACTTGACTTTTACTTTTTGTGGCTGGAAGAAGGACCGATCATTGAACCAAAAATCTGTTCCATGGTTAAGCTGAAAATGATGCCTCTTTCCTAGGGAAAACAAGCAGCAAATGCTTGTCACACTAGCAGTCCACAAAAGTTACTTTTTGACTGAAAAAACACAGTAAAAAGCAATTTAAAACACTATAGCAGCCCCATAACTGAAAAACAAACACAATTTCTCCACTGAAAATATGTTTTCAGTTAGTGTACACTAATTTTAAACTGACAAAAAAAAAACAAATGCTCTGTATAAAACAACTTTACAGTCTTGAGGAAGACCATTAAACACAACACTCATAGCTTCAAAATAACTTTCCTGAAGAGGAAAGTAATAGAATTACAATACATTTAAGAAAATGGAAGTATTTTCCCCCAAAGGGAACTTATCTGCCCACCAAACAAAAGCAGTAGCTGGCCTTCGATCCTCAAATTGCCTCAGAGGAGCATTTCTCTTCATCAACAGTAAAGCTCTGAAGGGCTTCACCCCCAAACTTGTCTTTTAGTTAGCTCAGCTCAAGCTGCCTGATCGCTTGGGTGCATGGAAGGTTCCCTGAAGCTGTGGAAGCTGTTTGGCTGTTATAGCTTAGGCAGGATATAACCTATACAGCTAGGGCTACTGCAGCAGTGATCGATATGAGGAACATCACCAAAAGTGCATTGCTGGCAGACCCAATTCATTACACTATGATAAAGGGTGAGCTGCAACATTCAGAGTAAAGACCCTCAACTGCAAATACTGAAATGAAGTATAAGTAAGCCGACGTTAACTGTTAGTTCTGTAGGATGGATGAGGTGTCATTCTGCACCAAAGGAAACATTACTGTCAGTAAGTAACACACCATGATTTCTCCGGTCAGAAGATTATCAATTACTTTGGAGGAGCTCAAGACTTCCTAAGGGTTTTGTTGAACATATGATACCCACACACAGACAGAAACCATAGGAGTGTGTGATCTTCCCATACATGTGGAAACCAAGGTATTCGTGGTTCTTTCTATTTTAGATGCAGGAAACATTCAGCGACCCACAAAGGATGTGCTCAGCATTTCACAGGGCTCTGTTTTCACAATACTCAACAAGTTGCTTATCATGCTGGTTCTACATGTAGTTTCTCTATGTAGTTTCCTAGTATACCACAGTAAACATGTATAGCTTCCTAGCATATCTCAGTAAATGTAGATAGCTTCCTAGCACACCACAGTAAACAAATATAGTTTCCTAGCACACCTTAGTAAACATACATAGTTTCCTAATACATCTCAGTAACCATATATAGTTTCTAACACACCTTAGTAAATATATATAGTTTCCTGGCACACCTCAGTAAATGTAGATAGCTTCCTGGCACACTTCAGTAAACATGCATAGTTTCCTAGCACGCCTTAGTAAACATGTATAGTTTCCTAGTATACCACAGTAGAAAGCTGTATCATCACTTGCCTCTGTAAGGTACTGGGTATCATATACTGCACACATTTTGCAATAAAAGCACCACCTGACATACAGTCACAAAGGTTTGTGAACAGGAAATGCTGCTATTCTGTGAACTGCCAGGTGGTGTGTGTGATGCAGGTGGGATCAAAAGCAACGTGTATGCATAACACCCAGCCTCTGCACATGATACATATGTACAGCATGCATGTCAGTTATATCACCATTTCTTGCATACTGAAACTATACATGGCAATCTAGATGATAATTGCAGTCACTGTTGCTAACAGTAGTGTATACAACTGCATATGTAGTGCATGCAAATATAGTAATTCCCCAGACATGTTAGCAATCTCTTGCAAGTGATATCGGATACTCCCAAAATCCATGGCTTAAAAACCCATATAGAACCCATTCAATATGGCTGAACTCCAAAATAACACCATGCACAAACAAACAAACAAACAAACAATATTACCAAGGGTTTGTTTGCCCTGCTCAAAGCCATTTTTCCTGCCTTGATATATCTTGGGAGGGGGGGCACTCCATTATGACTTTGACACAGCCTGCAAGATTTTTCAAGCCTGTTGCATACATGTTTCATAATATGCTGGGCAGAGTACAGGCAAGCAGCCCCAGATACCATTATGATCAGAAAGGACACATATGATTAGCATAGATGGAGTAGCAATGCCATTGTCTGACAAGAGTGAGGTTAAAAGGCAACCAGCAGCCATCAAGGTTGTCCAGACTGGGCCCCACAATTGTTATGGCCAGCCCTGGGTATAACATACTACTGTTTGAATTTTTTCTCACTTAAAGATTTACTGACACTTATGTCAGGTGCTGTGCAAAATTCTTACAGCAAAACATGGAAAATGTAGTAGCTTTAGTTTAAGTTTAATATTTTTTAAACAAACTTCATGAGACGAGAGACTTCCAACTGGTTATTTAGCAACCCAGTATGCTACCCCAACAGCATCTAACATTTTATGCAAGTTAATTCTTTGAAGGGCTAAGTACTGCCTTGTATCTTTGCCGTTGGTGGTACTGTGCAGTATCTATCATGATATTGCACCACTGTTCGTTTTGCAGAATATATTTTACTGAGGTAAATAAGGAATGATTTATTTTTATGCAGTGGTGGTTATATCACCAAACATTGTAATATGACCATGAAAGTGAACTCTACATGTTCAAATGTCTTGGAGCTGAACTCATTTCTTTTTCCACAGCAGATTATTTAAAAGCAGCTTGCTTTTATATGTTTAAATAAGTCCATTGTCTTAATGTCTATCCAGAGTTTTACTGTATGTAGGAGATGGAGTGGATGTTTGTATATGGATGTAGATAGGCATAGTGATACAGTATCATAAATATATTTACTGACATAGAAACTAAGCTGTTTTCAGCATTTTGTTTTCTAATATTGAAGAATATCCATGTTTCTCTCAGACATTATGTTGTAATGTCTTGGAGGTGTTTGGAGGTGCAAAATGGATTAGTTTCTTTTTAAAATTTTATATGGCACTGGATAATGTTATGAGCTTGTCACTATATGAGTAATGATGGTAATTTCAAATAATGTATGCTGTAATGTTTTGCCCACTGATAATATTTGTTTACCTCGAGGAAAAGCTGAGAATGTGAGCCACTTGAAGAACTCTATTTATGCATTCATTTACATATAGTTGTAATAATGCTTATACTATCCTCTCTATACCCACTGTCAGCACATAATTCTGGTTCTCCTGAATTAATTTTTTCTTTGCTTTTTTTCAGTTCCCAAATGCAGTAGTCTGAAACAAGTTCTTTTGGGTAGTTATATATGCTTTGTACTTTGCATTTATTAGCTTGTGTTAAGAATGCCTGCTGACCTCCTGTTGAAATTTGTTTTATCAAGACCCTATATAATATGTAGTTAATCCTATATGTATGTATGTGTCTTTCGGCTTTTCTTGGTTAGGGGTTGCCACAGTGGAACTCCGGTCCGCTAATGATTGGCAGTTGATTTTTACGTACCGAGTTGCCAGCCCTGACGCACAACCATCAACGAAGGTACGCCCATTCACGCATGTCTCCTCGCAGAAGACGCTCTAGCTGAGAATGGAACCGGACAGCGTCTTACTGTGAGGCAACAACGCTACCACAGCACCACCACCACGGATGATAGACAGTAAAAACACAACTTCCTCCAATGTGAGACTTCAGAATGTATATATGTATGTGGACAGCTTTTTTTCATAATGGGAGAGTAAACTGGCTTCTGTTTTATTAGCCTTGAGTTTGTTCTTTCCATTTTATTCTGGGAATTACTGTTTTTATTAAGGGATACACCAACTATTTTAAATAAATGTGTAAACTCTACTTTCAATTTTTAGTCTAGAAATCATTGTTATTTTGTCAAGGGGTACCCTGACTATTTTAAATAAATACATATACTGTATATTACATTAAAAAAAATCAGGGAAGATAAATAATGGATTCCTTCAGAACAGTGGTGCAGCGGTTAACGTTGTCGCCTACAGCAAGAGGTTCTCCGGTTCAATTCTCAGCTGGGGTGCCTTCTGTGTGGAGTTTGCATGTTCTCCCTGTGTTTGCGTGGGTTTCCTCCGGGTACTCTGGTTTCCTCCCACATTCCAAAGACATGCATCTGGAGCATTTCTCCCCGGGCCACCGCTGAAAACAGGCTCTGTGGAACCTAGTCGGACATTCCCGGTCAACAAATGTTAAATAAAAATTATGGGAGAATGCTTAAGAATTCTTCAAAGAAACTTTGCTTAGATCTCAGATTTTACTATTCAACAAAAGATAAAAGCATAATGGATAAAGTCCACCTGCATTAAGAAGAAACCTGCCTTTCTTAAAATGTGTATTTTGCAGATTTTTCAGTTTCTTCCTGTTATTTGGTAATTTCTGACTCTCGTAGGAATGGTATTATGTAATGTAGCTTGTAAGAGGAGTGGAGTCATTTCAGTTTCATAAGGTAGTTGAGTCAGTATTTACCTATTGTAAAAGCTGCCTCAGCATGCTGACAGTCAAAGATTTGCCAACTATTGCTAACAACTGCCATAACACTGGAAGACAGATTAATTGCAACTTATGTCTTACCTTCCCAAAACTTCTTGTGTTCCACTTCTGCTTCTTCTGTATTCATTCTGTACTGTTTCTCCTTTTGTTCCAGTACAGTTCAGTTTGAAACAGTAGTTATGTATGTTTCCTCAATTTGTAGTCTGTATTTAGCAATTTTTTTCCTTTTGTTATTCTTCCAAATAAGGATCTATATGTATACACACACACACACACACACACACACACACACACATATATATATATATATATATATATATATATATATATAGAGAGAGAGAGAGAGAGAGAGAGAGAGATGTTATGGATCCCTGTCAGAAGAAGGAAAGCTCACAAGAGTGAACATCAAAAGACTGAACCTGGAAAATCAAAAAACATAACCCCCCCCCCACAACATCTGTGTTTTTGCAGAGAGACAAGCCCACCCCTGCACCTCCCTCTACCGCCTACAAATTATATATGCAAACTCTAATATTTATTTGCTTTTATTTATTTATTTATTTGACATTTGTTAACTGGGTTAGTCTGACTGGGTAAGAAACCCTTTTTCAGCAGAAGCCTGAGGAGAAAAGCTCAAAACATATAAAAACACAAACGTATACAAATAGAAATACAGAGCTAAATTGTTAATGATAACAAGGAACTTGAGTGGTATAAAAGATATAAATCATAAACAATTACAAAAACAGAAAGAAAATTTAAGACTAATAATAACAGGAATTTGTATGGTTTACCAACAGCAATCATTCTAATTAACATAAGAATAAAAATAGTAGCATTCTCACAGAGAGTAAGAGTACAATTAACACTTACCATATAGGCAACAAGTTAGGACATGTAGAGTTGTTGTTCTTCTTTCGACTTTTCCTGGTTAGAGGTCGCCACAGAGGAACTCCGGTCTGCTAATGATTGGCAGTAGATTTTATCCGGGTGCCAATGTGCCAGCTCGACTCCCAACCTTCAGTGAAGGCACGCTCATTCTACGCATGTCTTTCGAATGCCACTCAACCACGGGGAGGACATGCAGACTCCACACAGAAGGCGCTCCAGCTGAGAATCGAATGGGAGAGCCTCTTGCTGTGAGGCAACAATGCTACCGCTGCACCACTGCGGCTTCGTAAGTTAGTAAATGTAGAGTAATTTTGTTATATATATTTATCTGAGAGAATTTTATGCTACGAACCGTGGTAGCCCTACTGTTGTTTTTTTTTTCGTTTTTATATATAGCCATAGACAGTCTTTAATATTTAGGTAGACTGTCAGCATGAAGAAAGAAAAGTAATAGGGTATAGTTACTGTAACAGTGTAATTAGCAGAGATAAAGGGGGACAGAAAGCTGAGGAGGAATAAGTCAGGTTGGAGTAGGTCAGGGGCAGTTCCACGTTCTGAGCAAGTAATCTTTTAGCGCTTTTTTGAAACTGAGACTATTAGTGATAGCTCTATGGACTGGGGTAAGTTTATTCCAGGTGTTGGCAACAGAATGACTATACAGAAGTTTACCAATTTGCTTCATGGGCTTATAGACTTCCAGGAGATGTTGATCTGCACTGCGGAGATAGCATTTAGAGGTATAGGAAGAGATTAGGGTAGAGACAAAAGGGTATAGTGAGGGATTAGCTAGTGCAGAGTGTGTGATGTGGAGATGTGGAATTAAGAGTTGGTTTTGAACTTCAGGCCACAGAAGATTTTTTAGGGCAGGTAGATTAGTGCAAATCTGGCAATTTTATTGTAGGTGGATTCAAGTTTGGCCATGAGGTTGGACTGAATATTATTGAGTATGGGTGCTGCGTAAAATAGAGTAGACAGTAGAAAAGCTTGTGCCAGAGACTGTTTTGTGTCTTTAGTCAGGTATTTTCTATTCCTATATAATAGGCCTAGTTTTTTATGTGTTTTTTTTTTCTAACAGCCTGTAGAATATGGATACCAAACTTAAGTTAATCATCGATAATAACACCGAGGAGTTTAGTATGAGCTTCAAATGGGATAGTGGTATTGTTGAGAGATGTGACTGAGAAGGAGGTTTTGCATTGTTGTAGAGATTAAGGGAGGAAGAGAAGAAGTTTTTTTTTTTTTTTGATTAAGTGGTTCATTGCTGGTTAGCCAGTTTCCCGCAGATAGGAGTGAGTCTTGGGTAAGGGAGAGAAGGTAGGGAGATTATCGGAGCAAGATATGATGGTGGAATCATTTGCATACTGGATAACAAAGGAATGAGGGAGAGATGTGTGAAGATTATTTGTAAAGATGTTAAAGAGGAGATGCCCTAGAATGGAACCTTGGGGTATGCCAGTATGAACAGGAAGGAAAGGCGAGGAGTATGATAGCCATCTGACAGACTGGAGTCTATCAGAGAGGTAGCTGGTGAACCAGAGTATAGTAGATTGTGAGAGATTAAAGTTTTTAAGTTTAGATAGAAGCAGAATGTGGGAGATAGTGTTAAAAGCTTTTGATAAATCAAGGATGAGGCTAGAAACTAGTCTGTTTTCATCATGAGCTCTGGCAATGGTCAGAGTGAAAGATATGAGAGCAGTGGCAGTGTTATGGTGGGGACGGAAGCCATGTTGTGTGGGGGTTAAGATGTTTTCCTGAATAAAATATTTAAGGATTTTTTTGTGTATACATTTTTCCATTATTTTGGAGAGAGGGGATAAGATTGCAATGGGGTGATAGTTTGAGGGATCTGTGGAGTTTCCACCTTTATGAAGGGGGGTAACATAAAATTTATTCCAAATTCTGGGCACACTGTTTTTAAGAATGACCAATTGATAAGTATGTATATGGGGTAGGCAATTGTGTTAGCAGCAATTTTGAGAAATTGTGGAGGTAAGTTGTCAGCAGAGGGAGAGCATGGTTTAAGTTTAGAAAGGAGTAATTTGATATAAGCAGTGGGCAAGAGTTTTGCAGGGGGACAAGACTTCCTGAATTCTCCATGTTGAGGGAGGGAACTGTGCCATCCTCACTCCATGCAAATTATATATGCCAACCCTAAGATTGCACAACAGTGGGAAAAGTGCAAATTCTCACTCCCTGATCTTCCACGAACTCCCACAAAGTAATGCTGGCAGAAATGCTGCTATGACTATTCAATCACTTCTGCTGACATTACAGATGTTCAATATTATGAATGTTTGACTACATGGAATGCTACCATATACTATCTGTGTGCACACACATGCATGTGTGTGTGTGTGTGTGTGCGTGCATGCGTGCGTGCGTGCGTGTGTGTGTGTGTGTGTGTGTGTGTGTGTGTGTGTGTGTGTGTGTGTGTGTGTGTGTGTATGTGTATGGATTGCTTCTACTATGATGTATCTAGTTAAATCTGGACGAGGTTATGACCAGAGCCTCATTCATATAAAATAAAAGAATATATATATGTTTACCAACTCCACGTCACACAAACACAAAGAATGGAGGAACCACTGCTAGAACAGACTTAGAAACCATAGCAACAGTAATTTCTTATTGAAAACAGTGATCAGGGTTTTCAACTTCAGTGACTTGAATTAGACCAGATAGCACTTCATCCAATTTAGATTCACTGAGGTGTAGGACAGATCCAGGGGTCTGGTAGTGTTTGCATTTAGAGAGGGAGACTGTTGATTGTTCATTTAATGATTCAATAATACAATGATTCCGATCAGTGATATTGAATATAATGTTATAGATATGTATCATACACTGTATATAGTTTCACAGTGCATAAAGATTTTCTGACTAAATTCTAGGATGTTATAGTCTTTCTGGGGTATTTTAACTACCCCAATATTGACTAGGTAAACTACTGGGTGGTAAATAAATATGCCTGAATATTAAATGACTATTTTAATAAAAGAAAGTTTGAAAAAAAATGTACTCAGTCCATCAAGGATGAGAATATCCTTAATCTCATATTGAGAAATCTTAAGATATTTTTGTTCACCACTGCCACTGTGTTTCAGTCTGTCTAACTAATGCAGACCATGACACCTACCCTTAGAGTAAAATTAAACTTAGTTGTAAATAAATCATCCTTCATAGACTTTACAAAAGTAAACTATGATGCAATAAATGTTACCTATGAAAACAGATTGGGATACTGCCACTGACACAAATAAGTGTGCTTAAAATGCTATCCATGGGTTCTGCATTATTGAACACATCCCGATAAGACACATATAAATACAAAAATTTAACACAAAACTTTGTTGAAGTAAAAAATTAATAACAAGATGTCCAACAGAAAAAAAAATTAAATACTAAGCTTTCAGAAATTATCCTAGTTATAAAAGGAAATATAAAGTACAAAAACTTCTTAATTTTCTTATCAAATATTCTATATCTGATCATAAATTGAACTTGGTTTAGAGGTTGAAATCAGTTATATTCTTAAGTTAACTCAGAGAACTGAAAGAGAAAGATTATGAATGCAACACATTATCAATAAGCAGTGAAATGATTATGCACTCAAAAAGCACAGTGAATGTGCTTGCTAAAACATTTTATTCAAGGTTCATATAATATATATATATATATATATATATATATATATATATATATATATATATATATTTATGGGTCACCTTCATTTCATCGACAGTTTGTTTCACTGACAACCAAGTCAGCAGGCCCAATTCACTGAAACTTCATTTCACTGATACTCATTTCGTCGACAATGATATATAGCCCATTCCCCACTATAGAGTTACCCTGGAGTTAGAATAGATAGTAAGGGCCTGCTTAGTTGATTGTCAGTGAAATAAACTGTCGACAAAGTGAAGGTGATCCTTATATATATATATATGTATATCTATATATTCAGTAAACTATCAATTAACCGAAACTCAAGCATCCAGAATATAAAATCGAAGAAATACAGTACAATTTCATGTGCAGCACTTTCTGCCCCACCCCAGAAGCATACCTTACATTTGTAGAGTTTTAAAAAGGAAGATAGGAATAAATTACCTCTCTCCCCAACCAAAGAACAAGTCAAACCAAACAAATAGTGTAGGGTACAGTATTAGTCAGGCCTATTTTTAATAGTAACTCTCAAGCAACCAGAAACTACAGTTATCCAGCATCTACCAATCCTCATGGGTGCCAGTTAACCGAGAGGTTACTGTGTATATATATATATATATATATATATATATATATATATATATATATATATATATATATATATATATATATACATACATACATATATATATATATATATATATATATATATATATATATATATATATATGTGTGTGTGTGTGTGTGTGTGTGTGTGTAGGGCAGCTAGTCAAATGATTGCAATGTCTGTGACCTGAATATTACTGTAGTTCTGTCAAAACATCTAATGTCGACATGTTCTGCACATGCTCCAAGGTTTACCCCAAAGCAGGCTAAACCAAATGTAAGATTTTTACAGAGGGGCATACACCTTCTGTACCCCCAAAGTAGATGGCTGCTGCCCCTACACCCCATTCTAATTATATATATTCATTTTAAAATCACACAATCCTCATGGAAAAGCAATATTGCCCTACCTGGGGATTGCCGATCTCGCATATCTGCCGACCATCTGTTTATCTGTTTCAGTTTAACAAATGGTGTTGACCACACAGATGTAAACATTGTAGGCATTTGAGCTGCTGCCCTATAGACAGACACACACACACACACACACACACACACACACACACACACACACACACACACACACACACACACACACACATATATATGTGTGTGCGTATGTATATGATATGCATATTACTTGTCAAATGAGCACAGTGTTGACAAGAAGTATATTGACATACTAATATCGAAACACAGGACATCCACCGTGTGCATGTTCTGAGGATTACCCCAGAGTAGGCTAAACCAAAAGCAAGTGTATTTCTGGGGGCAAGTACTCCCTGTTAGTTATATACACTGACTCCAAGATTGCGTAGTCCCCTGGGAAAGGGAATGTTCCCTTTCCTGGGAATTGTCAAACTCTTGAACATGTTGATCATCTTTTGCAGTTGACCAAATTGTGTCGACGAAACAGATGTCAAATGTCAGTGTTGTGCCCATTCAAAAAGTAATTATACAGCTCTCTCTCTCTCTCTCTCTCTCTCTCTCTATATATATATATATATATATATATATATGGGTCTACTTCATTTTGTTTAAAACTCATTTCGTTGAAACTCAGATGACTGGGATCAATTCACTGAAAACTCATTTGATTAAAATTTTATTTCATCGAATGTTAGTAGTGGCAGTATGTAGAGTACTGTAAGGCAAATAAAAGATATATTCCCTTTCTCCACTGTAGTGCGATCCTGGAGTCAGCATATATAGTAAGGGTGGGTGTGGGGGGGGGGCGTAGCTCCCCACCTATTTTAGTTTTATATTATATTTCTCTGAAAGTTTCAAAACAATATATTTTAAACCATAGACATGTATACTTAGAACTCAATGAATAACTATTTCCAGAAGACTATATATACCCAAACTAGGTGGGGCCCCCCACCCCCCTTACTATATATATATATATATATATATATATATATATATATATATATATATATATATATACTAACTCCAGGATCACACTACAGTGGCAAAAAGGGCATATACCTTTTACTTGTCTTACAGTACTCTTACACGCTGCCACTACTACCATTTGACAAAATGAGTTTCAGTCAAATGAGTTTTCAGTGAAGTGAGCTTTCAGTGAACTGGTCCCAGTCATCTGAGTTTCAACGAAATGAGTTTTCAACAAATGAAGTACACCCACATATATGTATATATTTATATATGCAGATGGTGGCGATTATCCCATATATAATTACAGCCAAGATAACAGTTGAAACAATACATGGCATCTTTTTGTTTTTGTCCTGAATTCTGGCCTTGGTATGGCAAATAGAGGATTGCTCTGGGCACCTGCCACTGTAGTTGCAGCTCTACTTCTGACAATGTCATAATGGAGTTTATCAAAAATGACAAAAGGGGATTATTTCTGTTAGATGTAAAACAGCTAAGGTTTGTCAAGAGAAACTCTTGTATTTTCAGTTAGGGTGCAAATGGTTCATCATACCAGCTTTCCTTCTAACAGGATTTGGCAATTTGACTTAACCTGCTCCCATTTAATTGAAGAACAACCAATGTTAACAATGAGACTGCAGAATTGTGGGGGTAATAACATTTTCCATTTCACACAAAGTTGCTAGTATACATAGAGATGCAGTGGGGGTACATTGACACTTGCCCTCATGTAAAATATATATTTTTTACTCTGTACTAATTAACATTGCAGACTACGGTGGTGGTGCTGCGGTAGCATTGTCGCCTCACAGTAAGACGTTGTCCTGTTCGATTCTCAGCTAGAGCGTCTTCTGTGTGGAGACATGCATGAATGGGCATAACTTCGTTGAAGGTTGTGCGTCAGAGCTGGCAACTCGGCACGTAAAAATCTACTGCCACTCATTAGCGGATCGGAGTTCAGCTGTGGCGACCCCTAACCGGGAAAAGCCAAAAAACACAACTAATTAACATTGCATATTGCCAACTTTACTTTTTCTGTGTTTTTGGTTAATTTGAATTCATTTTGTAGAATTATTACATGTCCTGTTGAATCTTGTGGCATTTTTTTAAAGGAAAAAGAATCACTCAAAGAGAAGCTGGCAGTGCGTACCTCTTATTTTTACTACAATGAGCATTTCGTAAAAAAATGTGATGCTTTGTTAAAACACTGAGGATTACAGTCAGTCAATAATGCCAGGAATTGGAGTTGCATACTTTTTATTGTTCTGAAAAATGCACGTCGATGCAAAATCTGTAGTTCTATTGAACTTTTATAAGCATTAGAGTAATATTTAAAGACCTTAATGCTCTCACTCGTTTTTGGTTTTGTCTAAAGTTATTGAGCAAACAATTTGAGAAGTATGTTTTGGAGAAATGGAAAAGGAATGATTATGAGCTAACCCTCAGATAACAAAACTAAGTATGCTCAAGGCAAGATACTGCAGTAAAGTCACTGGTTCTGTTAAAATGGCAGCAGTGCAGTATCTTGTTCTGAATGTAACACTCATCTTTGGAATTCAGGGGAAGGACAAGCACATCAACAGACTTAACTGGGAGGATATTTTGGAACACCAAGGATATTTCTGTGTAGCAGAAATAGCACTTTCAAAAACAAGGTCAGAAAGCATTTTAACATTATTATGAATATTACAAGGGAAGCTTCAGACAGAAGCACATATATAAAGTTTATAAGGAAAGGCATCTTTCCTCCTTTATCCAACCCAGCAATTTCACTTTTTGAAAGGTCTTATGAAAATGACATTAGACAGCACATTAATAACAAGTGTTTTGTGCAAATGAATTTAACTTCAGATGAAAGAAGATTGCTTTTTGATAAGCAATTGCATATCATGAAACCACATAAGGATTAGGGATATAAGTTTAGTGGACACAATGGATTTTTCTGGGAAAATGATAGAGATTTTGTTAAATGATTGTATTTACAAAGAGGCATCTATGAAAGAGATTACTTGTTCTAAAACTGATTTCGTTTTAAAAGATTTGCTATTAAGTTGTGCTACAACAATGACTGAATTTATTTTCCTTTCTATAAACAGCCATTTACTGGCCATTTTTGGAATACCAAAAGTCTACAACGTTTTCTCAGATCCACCATTATGCCTATAGTGGCATCTTCCTGTTCAAAGACAGAACAAATGGCAGTGTATATTGATAATAACTTTAATATGTGCTACGCAAATATAATTGCATATTTAAAGAATCATGGTACTTTGGAGTACAGTTATGGGGTGGAATGTACCAGAGACCTGATGTTGGTTGCAATAGATGTGATTGATTTATTCACTTCTATTTTACACATGGAGGGTATGGCATGGTTTGAGGATACTTTAAAAGAGTTTAATGAATTGTCTGACAGGGACATGCGACATTTGATAGAATTATGGACATTATTCTAAGATCTAATTATATTTACTTTGAAGGACAGTACTTTCTCTTGCTCTTAGGGGTGGCAATAGGGGGTTGCTACAGCCCTGACACGATACATTATCTAATTCAATATTTTATGAGAATATCAACATTTACACAAGATTCCTGGATAATATGTTTATCTTGTAGAAGGGTTCACAAGATCAGTTAACTGAATTGATTCATTATATGGAATCTACTATTGATTTTCTGACACTCTTTTGATATGACTGTTGTGATGATATGGGCAAGTGCCAGCATAACCAGCTGGAGTTTTGGAAAGAATGATATGTCCTTTGAATATCAAACTGATTTATACAAGATGCTTGTGTTACAAATGTATTAGAACTGTATGTCATTTGTATATCAAACTGATTTGTGCAGATGCTTGTGCTGAAAATGTGAGGTTTGCTTGGGTTAAAATGTATCAACAGTGCACCCTGCTGAAATGAAAAGAAATGTACATGTATTATTGTAACAGAATTAAACGTATATGTTTTAATAGAGGATACTGGGACAGCAATGGTTAACCAGCTAGCTTGCTTTAAAAAAAATAAGGGTATGATGCCCGTGCGCTGGCACAGTAATCAAGGAGCCTCAGTCTTCACCACTAACACCAGTGAGGGGCATCCACATTGGGAAGGATAACAAATACGTACACAGTAAAGTACAATTTCCCTTAAGAGCACACAGAGATCACAGTCAGTCTGGGGCTGGTTTCTCCTTTTCTCTCCAGATCCCCAATAAGACTCCCCACTAGCCCAGCTATAGGGTACAGATCTCGGCCTAATGGTCAAGCTAAAACCTCCAGCACCCTCTCTGTCCAACCAGTGCTTTGTGTCCCTGCCCAAGTAGCTGACACACACACACACACACACACACACACACACACACACACACACACACACACACACACACACACACACACACACACACACACAAACACACAGTTTAAGATATGAGTTATATACAAACACACAGATATTCCTGGGGAAGCCTGGCACAGGTTCTTCAGCTATACCTCTTCTTGCCAGTCTGTAAGGTAGTACCAGCTGCCACCAACCACTAATATCAGCTACTAAAAAGGCCCTTACTAAAGGGTGTCCAATTATTACTGTGCAATCTTATTATCCAAATAGTAAGTGTGACTGAGAAGCAAAACTATTGGAGTGGCTTTGTAGAGTATCACTATATACATGCAATGTATTCTAGAGCTTAAATTATCTATATACAAAACAGCCACTATTGAAAGGTTTAAAAATATTTAATAATAAATAATAAAAACGCAAGACAATATTTCTTATTACACAGTGCTAGTCAGGAGTTCAGACATCACAGAAAATGCTTAAAATAATACTGTAGAATAATTTTGACATAAATATACATCACTGCTGACTCATTTTAGATTACATCATTTTTCTCTGGTTCCCAGGCTAACAGAAACTCAGAGTTTAACATATCTTTGATCTTGCACCTGGTCAGGAAACCACAGCAATTAAAGACATTATATATGTAAAATCTAGCAATTAACTCTGGTCTCAAAACAATAGAAAGAATCTGCTGGTCCAGACATCACGGCTCCGAGTTTGAGATCAAACAGTCATACAATGCTTGATTTATCAGCTTTCTTCCAGCAAAGTGGACTGTTACATTTTTGACATTCAACATTTAACACAATTTTCTTCCATTTAAGAGAACAAGCTTGTGGCTTATATTAATATTTACAAATGACAGCATTATCTACAAAATTCTATTTAGCTAGGCCGGCACCCTTTACATATCTTCCACCATGGAGAACTCAAGCTAGTTTTTCAAGTGACTCTTGAGAAACGTTGCTTGAGAGGGTTAGGTCTATCTGAATATACCTTATCCCATTCCCTGTCTTGCGAGCCCATCTGGGTTGTTGTTGCTAACCCCACTGCAGTGCTGCACTGACATATCATATGCTTGCAACCCTAGGCTCCATCTTAGCAACTTGGCATTTTGCTGGCTGGCTTGGTGTAACCATGTTAGGGGATTGTGATCTGTAACTACAATGAATTTTCTTCCATACAGATAAGGCTGACATTTCTGCAGTGCCCACACTATGGTTAGACATTCGTTTTCTACAGCTACATAGCATTCCTTCCTGGGTTGGAGCCTACGACTGAAATAAACCACTGGGTGCTCTTCTCCCTCTGAAGAAATCTGGCTAAGTACAGCCCCCACCCCCATGGTTCGAAGCACCCACCTGCACAACAAATTATTTGCTGTAATCTGGATTGGCTAGCACAGGGGATACTCCCAACGCTTCTTTAAGCTTCTGGAATGCCTGCTCACATGCTGGGGTCCATACTGCATTATTTGGCCTGTTTTTCATTGTCAGGTCTGTGAGGGGAGCAGATATGGTACTATAATTGGGGACAAACTTTTTGTAGTACCCTACTGTCCCTAAGAATGCCCTCACCTGCTTTTTGGTAACAGGTGCAAGCCATGCCTGAATGGCCACCATTTTGGCAGGTTCTGGCCTAATCTTACTACTTCCTTCTCTATGTCCTAGGTAGGAGACCTCTGCCATACCAACCTGACATTTGCTTGGCTTAACGGTCAACCCTGCCCTGTGTAGTTTTCCCAGCACCTCCCTGACATGTCGAAGGTGCTCTTGCCAGGAATGGCTGTAGATGGCAATATCATCTAGGTAAGCAAGGGCAAACCCTCCAGCTCCTGTTAGGATATGATCTACCAGCCTCTGGAAAGTCACCGGGGTATTTTTCATCCCAAAGTGCATCTTTGTGAACTCATACAAGCCAAAAGGAGTCACAAAGGCTGACCGTTCTCTAGCACTGGGTGTCAAGGGCACTTGCCAGTAGCCCTTGCTAAGATCAGTGGTGGTAAGATACTTAGCCCCACCCAGATGCTCTAGGACCTCATCTGTCCTAGGCATGGGGTATGCATATGATACTGTGTGACTATTTAATTTCCTGTAGTCCACACAGAACCTGGTGCTGCCATCCTTCTTTGGCACCAGCACCACTGGGGAGGCTCAGGCACTGTTGGACTCTTGAATTACCCCTAGTTCCAACATCTCCTGTATCTCCTACCTTGACATCTGTTTGACTCTCTCAGGCACCCTGTCAGGGGCCTGCCTAATAGGCCTTTGGTGTCCTGTAAAAAACATGGTGTTGCACCAGGTGGGTGCACCCTGGTTTCCCAGTGAACATGTCCACAAACTCCTGTAACACTACTCAGATTTCTCAAACCTGGGTAGGACATACCTGCTGGGACATTGCTACCCCTTCCACTGAGGTGTCAGTCTGAGCCTCACTGAGGAGATCAGTCACCAGATCTCCCTCATACTCCTCCTGCAATCCACTGCAAATACTCAGCACAAGGGCCTCCCTATCATGGTAAGGTTTCATCATGTTAACATGGTACAATTTGTACTCCTGCCTCCTGCCTAGCAGTTCCACCATGTAGTTAACATCACTTACCTTTCTTACCACCTTGTAGGGTCCCTCCCAAGCTACTTGCAGCTTGTTGTGTCTGACAGGAATGAGAACCATCACCTGCTACCCTACAGCATACTCTCTAGCTCAAGCATTCCTGTCATGCCAGACTTTTTTTCTGTTGTTGGGCTTCTGCCAGGTTCCCCTGGGCCAAGCCCATGAGTTCCCTGAGCCTTGTCCTGAGGTTTAGGACATATGCCACATCAGACTCCTTGTGAGATTCACACTCATATTCCCACTCATCTCGAATTAAATCTAGAGGTCCTCTCACCCTATGCCCATACAGCAACTCAAAGGGTGAAAAACCTGTGGATTCCTGGTAAAGCTCTCTGTAAGCAAACAACAGATGGGGAAAATATTTGTCCCACTCCCTCTTAATCTGTTTGCAAATGCCCGTAGCATGGACTTGATTGTAGAGTTTAACCTCTCAACAAGACAATTAGTCTGGGGATGGTAGGGGGTGGTCTTCAGGTGGTTCACCCCACAGTACTCCCACAGACAAGCCAGCAGGTCTGACACAAAATAGGCACCTCGGTCAGTTAGTATTTCTTTTGGGAAACCTACCCTGCTAAAAATCTCTAACAAAGCATTTGCCACCTTTTCCGCCCCAGTGTAGGACAAAGCCACTGCCTCAGGGTATCTTGTAGCATAATCTGCTATCACTAGGATATACTTTTTCCCAGTATAACTTGGGGTACTCAGAGGCCCCACAATATCCATAGCTACCCTCTGACATGGCTCCTCAATCACAGGCAAAGGCATCACAGGAGCTCTCATCTTGTCTCCTGCAATGTCTAACTTTTGGCACTTCTCACAGACCCTGCAGTACCCTCTTACATCTCTGGAAATTTCAGGCCAATAGACGTTTTGCATAATATGTCTCTTTGTACGTTTTATGCCCATATGCCCTCCAAAGGGAATATCATGGGCTATGTCTAGAAGCGCCAGATGGTAGGCTCTAGGCACTACCAACTGCTGTATCCTCTCACCTTCTAGCCCTCCCTCAGGGGTCCACTCTCTATACAGTAACCCTTTGTCCCAGTATACAGATTCCCCTTTACCTTAAGAATCAGGTGCCTCACTAGCTACCTGCCTGAGGTCTTGTAATGCAGGGTCTGAGTGCTGAGCCAATCTCAACTATTTCTTTGTAACCCTTCCCAGCTCTCCTTCCACAGGAAGTCCGGCATCCTTTGACAGCAGTGCCTCACTGTCAGCCTGGGTACTACTATGTGCCTCTACCTTTGTAGTCATTCTGTCCAAGGGAACATCAATACCCACAAGCAGCTCTGCCTTGTGAAGATATGTGAAGGCTGCCAGCCTAGCTAGATAGGATTTTGTAGATAATTCTGTCAGTACTGTCTGGCAGTACTGGGGATCCCTTTCCTGTGCAGGGATGCCCTGCTTGCTAGGTATAGGTGTCCTTTCTTCCCCAACGCATCTGAAGTAGCATATTGTCGATCAGCTAACCAGATCCTCATGTCCTCAGGCAAAGTGCTAAGGGCTTGTTCCCTCACCAAAAGGTCTGCCAGCCCTTCAAAAGTGGTGACCTGACATCCACTCACCCACCTGTGAAAATAAGTGCTGTGTTCAGCAACGTATTCACACACACTTTCATCTGCCTTGCATCTATGCACACAAAAATTTCCTATAAGCTTCAGGTGTTAGCTTAAAAAAATCTAACAGACAATTCTTAACAGCAGTATAATCAAAAAATCATGATCAGAAAGTTTAGACAACACAGTTACAGCTTTACCATGGAGGAAGGAGGTCAGGAACCATACCCAGAGCCTTTGGTCAACATAATACTGTTTACATACCCTCTCAAACATATGAATGAAACTATCAAAATTATCCCCTTCTGTAAACTGCGGAAGAAATTTACTGATTTTTTGTGCTTCTGGGGTCCAGTTACTCCCTTCCCCATTATCTCCATGACTCTGGTGAAGAGTCAGCATCTCCTTTTCATGCTGCCTCTGCCTCTCCTTTTTCACAGCTTCCAGCCATAGCAGTTTCTCATTCTCCTTATCCTGTAGATGTCTCAGTCTTTGTGCTGCTTCTGTTTCCAAACACCTGGCCTCCAACTCAAATCAGTCTAGCTCCAGATGGATTTTTAAGTCCTCTGCAGTAAGGTTGAGCTGTCCATTCTCTGAGTGTTGTACATCTCCACGGCCAGTCTGATCATAGGTTCATAGGTTCATAGGTAGGTACTAGGCTATCGGCCCTGGGGCCTATACAAGCCCAGCCAAAAAGTACCCTGGATTTTGCCACCCAAGAAAATTATTTTCCTGTGCCATTGTTGAGCAGAGCCACAGAGGTGATCCCCGGGGTGAATGTCCTATTTCCCACATACTCATACACCTGATTGCTGTTTTCTGATGCAGCTGTGACCAAAGCTGCAATCATGTCTGCCTTAGTCAGGTTTCCATGCACCAGACCCTTAGCCTGGCACATCTCAGTCAACTGGCTCCTTGTCAGCTTGCCATACTCCTCTGCTGACATGCTTGCCTGCTCTCCCTGACTAACTAAGCTAACAAAAGAAATATAGCAGTTGTGATCTGAACTCTGAATATTCACTGTGTGGCTGATTTTGACTAGAAAAACACCTTCAGTGATCACTGTACACAAGCTACATGAATTCACTATCCACACCACTACAAGCCAATTGCCAACCAGTTAATATATGGCATGGATATCCCACCACTGCCAAACAATTAATATGTGATGCCTGTGCCCTGGCCCAGTAATCAAGGATTCTCAATCCTCACCACTAACATCAGTGAGGGGCGTCCACATTGGGAAGGATAACAAATACACACACAGTAAAGTACAATTTCCCTTAAGAGAACACAGAGATCACAGTCAGTCTGGGTCTGATTTCTCCCTTTCTCTCCAGATCCCCAGTAAGACTTCCCACTGGCCCAGCAAAGGGTGCAGATCTCAGCCTAGTGGTCAAGCTAAAACCTCCAGCACCCTCTCTGTCCAACCAGTGCTTTGTATCCCTGCCCTAGTAGCTCTCTCACACACACACACACACACACACACACACACACACACACACACACACACACACACACACACACACACACACACACACACACTTTAGGATATGAGTTATATACAAACACACAAACACTCCTGGGGAAGACTGGCACAGGTTCTCCAGCTATGCCTCTTCCTGCCAGTCTATAAGGTAGTACCAGCTGCCACCAACCACTAATATCAGCTACTTAAAACAGAAAATGCTTAAAATAATACTGTAGAATAAATGTTTGTGCCTTGTATGGCAATCCATCTCCTGTCATCTCTTATAATTCTAAATGAGAATATTTTTATTAATAAATAATAAAAAGACAAGACAATACTTCTTACTACACAGTGCTTGTCCAGAGTACTGACATGACAGGAAAATGCTTAAAATAATACTGTAGAATAGTTCTGACATAAATATAGAAAACAGCTAGACTAAACTTACTCTTGTCTATCTTTTCCTAAGAGCGATCACAATTATAAGTAAACTTACATATAGCGCAAAAGCAGAGTACTGGTGAGTTGTTGTCAGCTTTAGACAAAATCCATAATACTCTCTCTCTCTCTCTCTCTGAGATAGTCTTTTAAATTGACAATACATCACTGCTGACTCATTATAAATTACATCATTTGTCTCTGGTTTCCAGGCTAACAGAAACTCAGAGTTTATCATATCTTTGATCTTGCACCTGGTCAGGAAACCACAGCAATTAAAGACATTACATATGTAAACTCTAGCAATTAACTCTGGTCTCAAAACAATAGAAAGAATCTGCTGGTCTAGACATCACGGCTCCGAGTTTGAGATCAAACAGTCATACAATGCTTTACTTATCAGCTTTCTTCCACCAGAGTACACTGTTGTTACATTTTTGATGTTCAACATTTAACACAATTTTCTTCCATTTAAGATAACAAGCTTGTGGCTTATATTAATATTTACAAATGACAGAATTATCTACAAAATTCTATCTAGCTAGGCTGGCAGCCTTCACAAAGGGAAATGTAAGTGAGCTGTTAAACAATTAAAATGGCATCCCACAGTGCTGAATAGGACTGGAGATGCTAGGTCTGGGAAACAGCCTTTATTCATTAGCAAAAAGAGGGGAAGACCCAGGCACTGCCATAAACATTTAGATGTGTATTGTAGCCATCTATGCTAAATGCCTGTCTCAGCTTCAAAGGGGAATACTGCAGGAATTTAGAGTTAAGTGACCAGATGCGGTCATTCTGCTAGCCCTCTTGAAAATTATATTTTAGATATTACAAAGAGAAATCTCAGAGTATTGAGTATTCTGTTTGGGGGGCCTGACTAAAAAGACTAATCACATATTTCATCTTGCCTTGCCCAAGTAAGTTATTAGAGAACAGTAAATTCTCTTAGATTCAGTCAAGAATATAGTGAAACTCAGTTTAGAGAGTGTTTTTCTTTATTTGTATGAGTCTGTACATCAATGTTAATTTCAATATTTTCTGTGATTTGAACTCTGTGGTTTAATGTAAATATATATTCAATATTTTCATGTTCTTTTATTATTTATTATTAAATATATTTAAATCTTCTAGTGTGGCTGGTCCTTGTAGAAAGTTTCTAACCTTTGAGAGTACTTATATTTATTTGGTGACACTGTGTGGGCCACTCCAGAAGACCTAACTGTCTTGGTCAACTACTATCATTTGTATTAATATTATCTTTACACAGTATAATTGGATACCCTTTGTAAGAGCCTTAGAGTAACTGACTGCTGGCAATGAATCTACCTTATAGTCTGGACAGAAGGGGGCATAGTGAGTAAACCTGTGCCAGCATTTTCCAGGTGTGTGTGTGTGTGTGTGTGTGTGTGTGTGTGTGTGTGTGTATAAGTTAAATCTTAAAGAGTGTGTGTGTGTCAGCTACTTAGGAGGCAGGGACATGAAACACTGGATTCACAGAAAGGGTACTGGAGGACTTGGCTTGGACCCTCAGCTGAGGACCTAGCCCTACAGCTGTACCAGTGGGGAGTCTTATTGGCGACCTGGAGGGAGAGAGATATAGAGATATCCAGACCCTGGGTTGAGTGAGCTCCCTGTGTGTGCTCTTAAGAGAAAGTGTACTCAATGTCAAGTTGTCTGCATTTGGAAATACTGAGTGTATCCATTTGTATTCCAAGTGCATGTCTCTCTCCAGTGTCAGTGGTGAGGATTGAGGCTCTTTGATTACTGGCCTAACATGGGGTGTCACATATTGGTGGCAGTGGTGGACATCACAACTGTTATAAATTATTTAGATGTATTGATTTATCAAGATTTGTGAAGTATGTATTTGAAATCTACAGTTTATCCTAAAACAATCTTTTCATGTGCATACTTGGGGACTCAGACAGCAGTCACCTCATCACAAAACTTGAGTATTGTGAAAAGAAAATTTGTGCATTTATCATGTTTAGCTACAGATGAGAAAGTACTTAACCAACAATGTGAATTGTTGGCTGGTATGTTTGAGGAAAGGGTTTACCCCATAGGATATATTCATAAATGATGAATGAAGTTACAGGAAGCAGGAAAACTACATTTATATCTATACTAGAAACAAAGATTTTAAAATAGATAAACTGAAGAATAGAGGAGACAGCAAAGTGTAATCATTTTTACCCATTGCAGTGGATTCTGGATTTCTTAAAATAATAATTAACAAAAATTGGAATATAGCTTTTGACATTGGTTTGAAACATATCATTGGTTATAAGCCTTCTGCAATTCTTAGCAGGAATAGAAACACTAAACAAGTATTAAAAACAACAAAGTATATGATCACAATAAAAGCAGGTTAATGAGAACATCTGGAAGCATACCTCTCAACCTCTTTGAGCAAGAAGTCTGGACAAAGCCATTAATAAAAGTGGGACAAATGCCCAAAAATAGGGACATTTTTTAAATATTGACTTTGCAAATTTAGAAAGTGATAGAATAACAGGTTTTGCACTAGCATGAATTTTCTGAAGGGTATGAAGTTTGAATCTCAAATGTCTGTCATTATTTTCTAATTCAATCTTTAATGATTTGCCACTAATTTGCCAGAAAACCACAATGATATGAAAAACAGACCAAAAATTTGAGAAAAAATCTGGACATTCTGCGAACATTTGTACAGCTGAGAGGTGTGTGTGAAAGGTAGAAATCCTATACCAACATTAATGATTGTCCTTATGCAACAGTGAATTTTTACACAAAGTCCATCCCTTGTGGTGACAGATTTGACTGTACAACTAACAGAAAAGTGAAAAAGAATTCATGGATATTTGCATGTCATTAAGAAAAAGGACACAATGAATGCACTTTATAGAAATTTAACAGATTGCATGAATTTCCAAAAATTCATGTTTTCATTCAGTAAAGGGAACCAGTTAACCCCAGAAGGGGACCCTGGGAGTTTACTTTGGATTATATAGAATTAATTTGGCAGTTATGATTGTACACTACAAAAAAACCTGGATTAGATGACACAGTTTTAGTTAATAGTGTTTTAAAACTAAGAGCAGCATATTTATAAACATAGGCCACTGCTGTGCCACAAGAACACTGTGTTCATTTTTTTCAGTAGGCACTGTGTGGCCAAGTCCATTCTGGATCTCTGCCACATGGCATTACCTCATGTATGTAATTCAGAAATCATTATGATTTCCAAGGTATGTCTTTGATGTCTGTATGTCCGCTTAGCAGGTGTTTCCAAATTGCAGCCAATTTTTAGGAATATTCTGATACAGTAAGATTCTTAAATACCCAAGAAATTTCTTACAGAATGAAGACTCCATTGGATTTAATCTTTATCATGCTAAACCTCTGTGAATCACTTCTTCTCATATTATAAAACCTCTTATACCAAATTCTGAACCTAATACAGACTGCATCTGCTCAAAGAAGCTCAGTGTAAGTGCTTCTCCTCATGCTATGTCTCCTAACTTTATCTTGATTTCCATTTTGCTGCCTACTCTAATTACTACTCCACCTTTCAGATTCTTCTCCATGACCTTTCTATATCTGACAATCTTTATCTCAAGGAATGGCAAATATCCAAAGGTGGCCAAGATCAAAATCCTTTACTGTCAAGTGCCTAAATCACAAGATGCAGTAGAACAGAACTCCAATGACTGTTTTCTATTGGAAATGATTGCTGATGTAATTTCTAAGTGTACATTAGTGCTGATTTCTCTTTTTTTTTTTGTGAGACGACTCATATATATATATATATATATATATATATATATATATATATATATATATATATATATATATAGAGTCTCATCAAACACCAAATGTTCCAAAGAGCAAATACAAGAAGAGTGTAAAATAATCTTAAAAAAAAAAAAAAAAAATCAAAATACACAGTTTTTCACTGGGGCAAGCCCCCTCACTCCCACCCCATGATAAATATATATATAACCAACTCTGAGACTGCACAATAGTGGGCAAAAGGCAAATTACCAGACCCCACTGTACTACAATCTCAAATGCAAAGCAGCTGGCAGGCTGAAAAAAAAATATGTGTGCATATATATTTGTTTGGGGGTGTGTGCAATGGGCTTGCTCCCCTGCACATAATGCTTATAGTTGGAGAATTCAACCTTTTCTGTTTCAAGCATTTGTGTTCATCATCTTCGTTCATTGCCATATTGTAGTTCAGTGTTTTATAGGGGATCCCTAGGAATGAACATCACCCACATGCATTTATTTGTAACATGAAAAAAATAACTTCTCCTCATATAATTTTGCAAACCTCTGTATTATAAGCATTGTCTATTGTGTATAAAGCATTTTTGTTATTATGATTACATTTTTGTTCAAATGTTCATCTGTACTCTCCCGTGCTGAGACTGAAATTGGTCATTTGTGGTTAGTGCTCTACCCCAGTAAACAAATCTAAGCAAACAAACAAATAAAATTAAATTAATAATTTAGGTACAACCAAAGTAAGTGTCAGAATATCTAGCATATAGCAGAAAAGTGTCAGAGCACCTGGCTAATAGTAAATAATCAGAAAAGCAGGTAGTCAAGTAGGTATTTTATCTAGGTCCAAGGAAGTCATTTGTTCCACTGTATTCAGCATTCATCTGACCTATTGTTGAATACAATGCCCCCTTTGGTATGTACCTCTTCTGGCTTTTCCCATTTAGAGGTCACCACAGTGGATCACTGGTCCGCAGATTGATTGGCAGTGTGTTGAGTTGCCGGCCCAGCACCCAACTTTCACAGAAGCCATACACACTAGCCAGACATAATCCAACAATTGGAATGTCCACAGAGGTTTCTCACTAAAAGAATACAGGGTATAAGTAACATATCCTGTGCAGACCACCTCAAGGCCATATCCCTGTTTTCTGTCTCCTACAGGCTGTTTTGGGGAGATCTATGCCTGGCATATAAGTCATTGTCAGACCCAGCTCTGATGGACGTTATGCATATCCACAAAACAGCCAGCAGCAGAATTACCCATTCTAAAGACTTAAACCTTGCCTGTGATATAAATAGGACCTGCTGGAAATACAGGTATGTATCCCAGAGACTACCCCTTCTGTGGAACAGGCTCCAAATTCATGTGAAGAATTCATTCCTAACCCAAATCAAGTGTAACTTGGACAATAGGATGGGAAACAGGAAATTCATCCCTGGTTTGGCACCTATGTCTCTAATGGACACAGGAAACCTGTAAATGGTTCATCTCTCAGGCCCCTGCTTGTAAATGTTTAATCTCCCAAGTCCCTTCCTACACTTATCAAGGGTGCCAGAACTTGTTAGAGATTCGGGATGCATGGCTAGGCTTTAAAAGACCCTTGTGGTCATTAGCCTAATAACTACCTACAAACCTATGGATCTCCAATTAGCCTGAATGGAATATAAAGATGATTGTTACATAGGCAGCAGTATTACAACAACTGTACACTGTAGTGATGAGTTGTGGCATTTATACCTCGATATCCTGCTGCCACTTGAGCTAATAAGCTATCACAGTACTGCTGATGTTATTTCCTTTTGAACATGTCCTAACTTCATCCCTTTGTTGACTGAAGAGGAATGCTAAAAGCAACATTTGTGGCCAACTGAGGACTTTTAATTTCTTGCCTCCAGTATGTCAGAGTGAGTCATTTTAGTGACCAGAATGAATGTGCCCTTCATAGTTAGAAAGCCCTTTAATTGTGTAGGTGTAAAACTGTGAGCAGATATATATAAAGCATACAGGACAAGGAGTAAGAAGTTGAGGTATCTTTGTAATCATCTTTCTATGTGGGGATTTGAAACAAAACCTTTTGTGATACAAGGGATAGAAGATAGAAAATAGATCACTGATGATTTCTGTTTTTTGTAGAATATCAACTTTCTTGTGTTGTTTAAGCTACAAGCATTGTGAAAAAGAAAAATATTTTATAGACCTTAAAATAGTTTTTGACTAATTCGGTACTTCAGACTGTGACCTGCGTTTAAGTCATCCTCTGCCAGATGGAATGTGCCATGTATTAATTAACCTCAGTGATAAATTACAGAAGATACAAAGATGTGTATAATTATGAGCCAGAAATTGACTATCTCCAGCGTTTTTTCAAGCCAAAGCTTAGCAAAGTACTAATACATGTGCATAAGAAAAGCAATCACTGGTCATAATTACATTTCATGTAAATGGCTGTTGCAGTTACAAAACAAACTGTTTTCTTACAAATTAACATACTAAAATGGATGTGATTTTTTTTTGTTTATTGTATCACAGATACAGCCACTGTGCTTAAAAATATTTTTGTAAATTATCATATTGAAATGCTTTTTAAAAATAAGTTTTGACCAGTTTGAAAATTATGGATTTACATTGTTAATTTGAAACACTCATGTAGGTGTACCATTTCATCGCACAGATTATTGCACAGATGTCTTTCATTTACTACGTCTGTATGAAAGTGTTATTAAACCCGGATCCCTCATTTACCAGGGAAGGCATGTAGACTCATATTCTTGCATGTGAATGGCACTATTGCATTTTTATTTATTTTACTTTAAAGCTGTCCCTGATACTTATTCCTTTCTGATTTTTTCGTATTTTTTATAACTAGGTTACAAGTGGAAAAAAGGGCCCCTGTCCTAAAAAAATACACCATATACTCATGTTTTCTAAGCACCCCACCTCTACATCTAAGTATGCTCTTAAAAGAATACAATGTGTAGCCCAAATAGAGAGTAGTGAGTGCTGTGCCTCATGTAAAAGCAGCTGAATGAAAGTACATATGAAACTATGTGTTAAATGAAAAATAATTACATAAAAAAGAAAACAGGAATAAAATGTCAGTATACTTATATTACTGTTACCTGTTCAAATTCAAAAACTGAAACAGAATGAGGGAAGAAAAAGTTGTTCCCATGTATTGCTCCTGTCAGGTAACAATTCTTTGTAAGCCTTTCATTAAGGTGCAAAGCTTAGGACCTGTCTTAGCAAAACTGCCTTAAAAAGTTCATTCTGGATGGCACATGCGATAGATTTGGATGCACATGGCCTTTTTGCATACTACATTGTAGAAGGGGCCTATAAGTCAAACTTATCAAAGTACTGAATTTTAGAATGTAGGCATGATAGTTAAGAAACAAATGTAACTAACTCTCTTTGCCTTGAGTTTCACATTGTGCAAAACATCCCAGTAGCTGCCTAGTAAGTGAAAATGCCATTGTATTTCTTGCATTCTTTGTTAAGGCCTGTGAAATGATATCTCCATTTGGGCTTTCTTTTTTAGGTTTAGCATGCAGAGTGCTGCAGAAGTGTCTTGAGTACTTAAGAACTTTACATTGTAGGATGATAGAACCACTGTACTGAAGGAGATCAATACACAAAATCAGGAAAACTATAGAAATCATGCCCTATTCTTTGTAAAACAAAAAAGCATATGGTCATCACTGCATGCTTTTCTTATTGCAATTTATGTTTCCCAGTGGCTGCCTTCCACTGGTAGAATATTTAGGTATACCAGTCTTACCAAATATAACATGACATATCTGTCCAGTGTAAATGTACACTCCTTTATATGCCCATAAATAGTATTTCTGTAATCATCTCACTTTAAAATTTTCACTAAAGGTATACCATTGTTATTTCTCAGATTGTACTGTTCAATGCATGTAGGTATTTGTGAAGAATGTGAACAGCTTTCTGAAATGATTTTTGAACCTAGCTTGTCACAGCCATCATGAGTGCAACACTGATTTAGACTGTATGCCTTTTGGTGATAACAGCAATGGAAAATTGTGGTTACTTGAAACACATGATAGAAACAGTCTGAATAGTTCTAATGAATCACGTCACTTACTTATCTGACTTGGAGCCAGATTCAGAAAAATCCCTTATACAGTTACATAAGGCCAAATAAAGCAGTCAAATTAGAGCTACACAATCCTATGCTGGTTCATCTCTCTTTTAATTTCTCTAAATCTTTTGGGTTTCTACTATGATGGGAATGGATCCCATTCCTAAGTCAAAGTTTGATTAATGTTCATGAAATTAGTATTGTTTCAATCTTTGATGGCAGCCAGGAGTGCTCTTCGCAGCACCTGCAGTGTGCCCAGTAATGACTCCTTCTGCAATTCGTATGGGGTTACATGGATTGGTAAAATATCTAAATACGATTGTAGATTATTTTTTCATGTTTCCAGTGTTTTTTAGCCACTTCAGTACCATAATGTTTGCACAATCCCCAGTGCAACAATCTTGCCACATTATTATTATACCTTTCAGTATACAGACCTTCTGCCATTAGTATGTCACAACCAGCAACAAGATGTGCGACTGCTTCCAATTAGTTTTTACAAAACATATATTTGTCTGTTTCTCCCACAAGTTCAATGGACTTTGCAAACCAGCGTGTACGTAGCCCACTATCTTGGGCTGCCAATATTAACCTTTCATCTTTTGGTTTGAATTCTCCTTTTCTTAACCATTCCTGCATTCGATCCTGATCAACATGAGGTTCTTCCAGAAGTTTTCTATACTTGCAACTATATTTATGCTTTTTCCACATTTCTTGCCTTCTCATCTGATCCTTCACCTTATATACTTTCTTTTGTTTTTTGGCACATCCAGTTGCTGTCTGATTTTTATCTACTTCTGATTTGATTTCCATTCCTGCTTGACACCGATATGCTTCTGTTAAATTAGGCAGTGAAGTCATCCTAGATTTATTCTCATGTTTCAAAACATTCACTACATTTGGGTCTTGTGAGGTTAGCAGATATGTGTGAAGTCCCACAGTTGCAGATCTATACATATAATCAGTTTCAAGGAGGCCCTTCCCTCCTTCGGAATGGGGAACATATAATGTTGTTATAAACTGATTTTTTATAAATCATTTGGTGAGCATGAAGTATCCTTCTTGTTTTCCTAGCTAATCTATCCAACACATTTTGGGGCCAGTCAGTCACTCCAAAACTGTAAGTTAGGACAGGAAGAGCAAATTGGTTTATAGCATGAATTTTGTTCCAAGATGTCAACACTGTTTTCAGAATTAATTTAAGTCTTCTAAAGTATTCCTTACTAAGTTTTATTCACATTTTTTCATGTTTTAATGTTAATCCTTCATCAGTTCCCAAATATTTATACACTCCCTCTTACTCAAGTTCTTTTATATCACATTCTTGTCCCGGACTGATGTTTTCTTGGTGCTGCAGTTTTCCTGCTTTAAATGTTGCTTTTGCGCAGTTATCAAGAGCAAATGACATTCTTATATCATCTGAAAATGTTTTGACAACCTGCTGCTGTGCTTTCAGTTCCTCATCTGATGAGATATACAGTTTTAAATCATCAACAAAGAGAAGATGAGAAATCTTTACACGTTGTTTTCCAGGAGCCAAATTCCAGCCATGGCCTAAGCTGTTAAGTAAACAGCTTAATAGGTTAATGGCAAGCCAGAATAGCAACGGTGACAGAGAGCCACCCTGGAATATCCCCATTTGAATTTTTATCCCTGGGATAATAATCTATCCTTTATCATGGCTTAATTGCAAAGTGGTCTGCCACTGTTTCATGGTTACTGTAATGTAGTTGATCAGTGTAGGGTGTATCTTATACATTTTTAAGCACTCTTTTATCCATGAATGTGGGATACTATCAAATGCTTTTTTATATTCAACCCATGCCATACTTAAATTCTTCCCCTTTACAAATTTCCAGTATGACTTTATTTAAGAACAAATGATCCTTTGTTCCATATGACTTTCTTTTATTGCCCTTTTTTTCTACTGCCATAATTGAGTTTTCTTCTAAATGACTATAAACCCCGTCAGCATCAATTACCGTGTATAGTTTATATGTTGTCGGAAGACAAGTTATTGGTCTATAATTTTTAGGGTAGCATGCAGGTTCACTCTTAAGAAGGAGCATTGCTTTGCCTGTTGTTAGTCAGGTTGGTGTCTGTCCGGGGTGCACATATAAATAGTTCTTAGTCATGTCTAAATCCTCATGCAAAGATGTTAATACTTTTAACCAAAAATTAGGTACTGCATCTGGGTTTGTGGTTTTCCAGTTAGAAGCTTTTCTTAACTTTGTTTCAATCTCTCTGGCTGTTACTTCATCCCTTTTCATATCTTGCACCTTTAAACTTCTTATTCTTTCTTTTATTTTTTCTATCCATTTAGCATCTTTGTTATCTTCCACAGGATCTTCATGGATACTTCTCCAAAATGTATCTACTTCCTCTTTTTTCTGGTGCTCTTTTAATTCATTTTACTTTATTTCCCAATTCTCTATCAAACTTTTTTGGATCATCAATAATTTGCTTATTTTGTACTTTTCTTTATATTTATCTGTGCATCTTCTAAGTTTTTCAGTCTGTGCTGAAATATTTAGTTTGTTATTTGCGACTGTGCATGATAGATCCTGGTCTGTTCTAATACTGTGCATTGCTTTAATCACATCTATCTTTCTTAGTATTTTTGTTGATATATTCCCTCTTCTATAGTCTTCTAAGAGTGACACTACTTGTCTTAATTGCTTTATAGTTTTCTCTATTCCATACTTCCATTATGGTAGTTGATTTCTCCCCTTCCTTTCCCTCACTACCCTGTGTTCTTGTGGTACAACTTTATCAGTTATTAATTTAGCTGAACAGTAATATATCCTGCTGGGGTGGCTGCAGTGATGCAGTGTTTAGCATTGCCACCTCACAGCAAGAGATTTGCCGGTTTGATCCTCAGCTGGGGTGCCTTCTGTGCAGAGTCTGCATGTCCTCCCTGTGGTCATGTGGGTTTCCTCTGGGTGCTCCAGTTTGCTCCCACATCCCAAAGACATGCTGTAGGTGGATTGGACACTCTAAATTGGCCCTAGGTGTGAGTGTGTGCCTTCTGTGGAAGGTTGGGTGCTGGGCTGGCAACTCAACACTGTAAAACTCCACTGCCAATCATGAGCAGACAGGTGATCTGCTGTGGCGACCCCTAACTGGGAAAAAGCCGAAAGAAGAAGTAATATATCCTGTTTACTTCTGTTATATCACATGGATCTCTATGGACAGTCCTAATTACTGCATTCATTTGTTTTATCAGACTTCTGACTTTTTGGGTTTTATTGACCTTCTGCGGTCTATTCTCTCATTGATCTTAATATATCTATCCATGTCTATTAAATCAAGCAACTCTTGTCTTAGCTCATTTTTTTCCAAACTGAGGGCACATCCCTTGTTTTCCATTTCCTGTGGGCATTTTATAGAAAGTTTTATAGAACCTTTCTGTGGCATCTTCTCTTCACTTTCATCCTGTGTCATCTGTTGCTCTGTCATATGGGAACTCACTGGCCTATCACTCCTCAACATTGACTGCATCAGAGTTTCCACAGTTTCCTGTTTCTTTCCTTGCTGTCTAGCTTCAAGTGAACATTTATACTGGTTTCCTGTGGAAGGCTCCAAAATATCTTGATATGGCACCTGACCAACTGCTTCCTGTTCCACTGGTTTCCCATTAATTTGGATATCCATTGCTCTATCCTGTTGTGGTGCTTTCTGCGTTCGATTTTCTACACTGAATCCTTCACTTTGCAGGTACTCCATAAGCTCAGTTTCTATTTCTTTAACTTCTCCATTACTAATTTCCTTTTCTACTTTTCCTCTTTGTCTTCTTATTTTTCGTATTGTAAAGTTTGCCATGTCTGGATTCCTTTGCCTGTATTTCTCTTCAAATATCTTTGGTGCTGCTCTTTTTGTATTTGTTAGTTTTGCTTTCTCCTTTGCATAAATATTACATCATATTGAATTTCTTTTTCTTTCTCATGTCCATATTTCGTCTTCAGAAGTCTTCTGATATTCCTGTTTCTCTTTACTTTGGGGACTCACTCCAACATGCTGGAATGTAACCTGCGTTAGACCTACACCAAATCCTTTATTTCGCAGGCACTTCATAACTTCACCTTCTATATTTTTTTAACTTCTACTTTACTAATCTTCTTTTCTACATTTCATCTTTGTGATATTATTTTTTTTATCGTAAAATTTTCCATATCTAGATGCCTTTGCCTATGTTTCTCTTCGACTATCTTTGGGGCTGCCTTTTTTATATTGATTAATTTGGCTTTCTCCTTTGCATAAATATCGCATCATATCAAATCTCTTTCTTTCCCTTGTCCATATTTCTTTTTTATATTTTTCAAATATCTCTAGGTTTTGTTGTTTATATTTTTGCACTTCCTCAGATGCTTCTATTTCCAAACAGATCAAAGTATCTTGATCTATATACGCCCCCAGATTCTCAATAGCTTGTATGGAGTGCAAGATCGGTGCAGGAGCTCAAGCAGGCAATATGTCTGCCTTGCGATCCAGGAACAGCCTGCAGGGGCGTGCACGAGCGCTCCTGCACTAATCCTGCAAAGACTAAGCCCTGGTATGCAAATCACCCCATTTGCAGGAGAAATCTATGCAAATGAGGTGATTTTGCAACACAAGAAGCTTGCAACAGTCCGTGCAAGACTAATGCTATCTGCAGAAATGTACTCGGTTAGTAACTGAGTACATTTCTGCAAATTCCAAAACGGAGCTGTGACAGCTCCAAATAAAGGCTGCATATCATGTAGTAAGCATGCCAATAGCCAAGTATAAGGCCAGTGGCATTGCAAAGAAAACAAAAAATGCAAAAATCAACTTTTATTTTTTTTTTTAGCCGATCCTGGCTGTTTAAGCATAGGGCAGCGGCATGCAAACGGGATCGGGGGGAAAATAATAAAATAAACCTAAAATAAGCAGTCTAACTAAAATCACTATTCTGTCATGCAAGTCAATGGCAGGCAGAAGACAACCTGGCCAGTGAGCAGTGGTTGCTAAGGGGGGGAGGCTCAGTGTGAGACATGTAACTATGCATTATCAGGCAATCCTATGCAAATGAAGGGAAGGATAGTGAATCCCAGTTTTCCCCAGCATGTGAGTCAGGTCCCAACAGCATAAGAGTAGAAATAGCCTGGTGCAAGCCTAGGAGTTAGGTGACATCATGGGGGTGTGTGTCAGGCATACTGTAAGTGGACTGGAGCCCTGTGACTTGGGTTTGCTCCTAGCTTAGCACAGCTAAGCTAGGGGGAGTGTCTAAACCTGCTTAGCACTCTTTACAAAGCCTAAGCAGTTGTGCGTGCCGGGCACTGGGTTTTACAGGAAGAAAAAAGAAGTTAAACCAGGAAATAGCAGCATTGTGCACATTTGAGCACTCTGTTTGCACGGTGCGCACACGGGCTTAAACAGGAAGGCAATGGAAAGGGAAAACAGCAGTAGGAAGGTAATCAAGGAGAACTAGCTTAGCTGGCAGGTGAAATGTATCGGAACCAGCCAATTACACAGGTAGCAGACCAGCCCAGCCCAGAACACTACTATAAACTAAGCATATACCTTCTTCTCTGGTTTTTCCACAATCTACACCACCGGTGTATAGAACCAGGGAAAGTTTAACAAACAAACCTACAAAATGAGAAGAGCTGCAGCAGGCAACATAGAACAACATGTGCAAGAGGCTGAGGGTGGTGAGGATGTGAATGCTGCCGTTCAACCCACAGTTAGGAGACGGAGAAGAGTGTACAGACCCAGGGTATCCTACCAGGGGCTACATGACCTGGAGATAGTGGAGCGCTATAGGATGGACAGAGACCTCCTACAGCAAATTGTTGCACTGTGCTGGCCATACCTGACACACCAAACTAACTGAGGGGAGCCCATCCCAGTTGATACCAAGGTATGTGTAGGCCTATGAAAACTAGCCACAGGTACCTCCCAAAGCTCAACTGGGGATATCATGGGGATCTCAAAGGCAACAGCCTCCAGAGTATTCCACCAGTTCCTGGATGCCATGTCAGCACATACCAGTGAGCACGTATATTTCCTCAACACCTGTGAGGTGTTGACCAGCAATATGCGTCTCTTCCACCAAATAGCAGAATACCCTGAGGTAGTGGGTGCTATAGACTGCACGCACATATGCATCAAAGCACCACCTGGTGATCAGGGTAGGGCCTACATCAACTGCAGGTGCATCCCCTCCATCAACTGCCAGGTTGTATGTGATGCCCAGGGCATTATAATGAATGTGTGTGCTGGCTGCCCTGGAAGCTATGACGATTCCCACATATGGCATCTGATGCAGCTGTACCAGAGATTTGCCAGTGGGGACATCCCCAACAGTCACCTAGTGGGGGACGCTGGTTACACACTCGAGCCGTGGCTGATGACACCCATCATAAATGTACACACACACGAACAAGAACGCCATAATGAGGCACACGCACAGACCAGACTTATAATAGAGCAGGTGTTTCAGATGCTCAGGTCACGGTTCCAGTGTCTGGACACATCTGGTGGAGCCTTGCAGTACTCACCAGCTACATGTACCCAAATTGTTATGGTATGTGCTATGCTACACAATGTGATCCTGCGGAAACAGCTGCAGCAGGAACAGCATGTGGCAAAGCCACAGAGCCCCCCCACCAATGCCAAGGCCTGCACAGGCACAGAGTGACTCGGAGGAGGAGCAACCTAAAACTGCCCCAGTAGGCAGATGGAGGCGTGCCCAGTATGCGGAGGCTGCGGCAAAGAGACAATGCATAGCACATACACTGACACAGTAGGGACCCATGGAATTACACTCTCTCTGACTCACACATACAGTAAAAGGTATGCCAAACATGACACTACCTGTGCTCAACCATGTATAAGGGGTGTACTATGTGCATCTGACATAGGCAGCCCTCCAGCACCATCCGCAAGTCTGGCACACCCTCAAAGTAAGTCAATCAACCTACCAATTGCTAAATGGAGTAGAATGTGTCATTACCTGTATTTATGGTATGGATGTGAGCATGCAAGGGAATTGAGTGGCTGAATGTTATGGCAGCAGACAGTAGACAACCATAGTGGCACCATGACATCTATAACACATACTGTAGTCACCATAGTAGCCAGTACTACACAGGGTGACAAAACCCACTGCAGGAAATGTGCTGAGCGACATGTGTGTCCATATGACCCACACATGCCAGTCAGGACGGTTCACATACCCAACAACAGTTTCAGCCAGCAGGACAGGTGTAGACAAACCCAAACAGAGCCTGTGCCATGGCCCCTGAATGATGGCTATGGTTAACCTCCCCCCAGGCCTACACCGACAGACTACAGCAGGGCAGGCAGTGGGATGTTACTTCTGAAGGGTAGGAAGTCAGACAATAATATGTAGTGCAACTAACGCCATGATCTGTAGTACACTGGTATGCCTCTAGTCAGCATGATAGTTAGCAATACAGAATGAAATGGAGTACCTGACATACCAGTACAGTCATAGCAAATGTGTACAAGTGTCACGTGTGCCCCCCACATCCTACATAGTAATGCAATAACAGTCAGGTGTGCCCCCCAATCCTGTGTAGAACTGTAGAAATAGACAGGTGTGCCCCCCATGTAGTAATGTAATAACAGTCAGGTGTGCCCCTCTCATACTGTGTAGAAATGTAGAAATAGTCGGCTAACCACCCCCCATCCTATGTAGAAATGTAGGAACAGTCAATGCCAAATGCTTGATGGATACCCTGCAGAATCAGCATGCCACCTGTCGGTGTACAGCACCAAGGTCAGCACTGCAGAGCAAACTACCTGGACTAGAGCCACACATTAAATACAGAAGGCCATACGGGGCATGCTCACACACACAGAGAAATGAAGGCAATGTCAGTCAACAACATACTGAAAGGTCATACTGGGCATGCTCACACACAAACACATGAAGGCAGTGTCTGCAAACACCAGAGGACCAGACATATCTGGCAGTTGCAGTTGTTAGTGCAGACACTCATCTGTATGCACCACGCATGTCTTGCACACACAGTGGATAGGAATACAAACATATATGTAAGGTCAACACACTATAATAAACCAAAGGTAGACGTACATAGATATCTGGAAGAGGATGACTGTGACAAGGAGCCATCCAGGCTTGTCCCACCCAGCACACAGCCAAAGGGCCCCAACCACATGAGGTTCAGATGTCACTCGCTGCAGATACTAGCCACCAGTATCTGTCAGCATTACAGACTATTTATTGGTGCACGTGCCAGCTGTGAAACATGACTGTACAAGGAAGTAGTCATCTAGCAGCTGTATACACGTACCTGTGAAATATGACCCTGTGTGCGCCTGCATGTGGCATCAACCTCTAGATGAATGGGTTATGGCCCATGCACACACACTGCCCTCCCCATAGCCCTACTATGACAAGCCTGCTGAGGTCATCCACTGTGAAATACACCCTTGGGACAGTTGCAGCCCAGTAATCTCTTAGGCGTGTACCATAACTTCATACTGCTGCAGTGTGATAAAATAGTTAGGTAGGAGTTCGATTCCCAGACATAACAACTGTGTGTCTGTGTGTGTGTGTGTGTGTGTGTGTGTGTGTGTGTGTGTGTGTGTGTGTGTGTGTGTGTGTGTCTGTCTGTCTAGAAAGCAATGCTTTTTAGAGTAGTCACTCTCCCTACAATTCAAATGCTCAACTTTGGCAAGGCTGCTGATGTCATCCACCTAGTAATACACCTCTGGGAAACTGTAGCCCAGTAATCTCCGTAGCGTGTCCTGTAACTGTGCACTGCTGTAGTGTGATAAATTAGTTAGGCAGCTATTCTAATCCCAGACATGACAGGTGTGTGTGTGTCTGTCTGTATAAAGAGCAATGCTTTTTACAGTAGTCACACTCCCTACAATTCAAATGCTCATCTGTGGCAAGGCTGCTGATGTCATCCACTTAGAAATACACCTCTGGGAAGTTGTAGCCCAGTAATCTCCATAGCGTGTCCTGTCATTGCATACTGCTGTAGTGTGATAAATTAGTTAGATAGCTGTTTTAATCCCAGACATAGCAAGTGTGTCTGTCTGTGTAGAGAGCAATGCGTTTTAGGGTAGTCACACTCCCTACAATTCAAATGCTCATCTTTGGCAAGGCTGTGATGTCATCCACCTAGAAATACACCTCTGGGAATGATGTAGCCCAGTAATTGCTGTAGTGTGTCCTGTAACTGCATGCTGCTGTAGTGTGATATAGAGTCAGTTGTGGATGTTTTGTGTGTGTGTCAGTGTTTGTGTAGGGAGCAATGCATTCTAGCCTAGCCACACTCACTAGAAGTCGAATGTCCTACTTTGCCAATCCTGCTGATGTCATCCAATGGGATATACACCTTTGGGGAAAACATACTACAGTAATCTCTGTAGCGCATACTATAACTGTGTAGTGCTGTAGTGTAATAAACTAGTTAGGTAGGGGTTCTACTCCCAGACATGACAGGTGTATTTGTGTGTGTGTGGAGGTGGGTGTGAGTGTGTGATACCTGGGCACAATGTGGAATGGATTTTGCAAATTTATTATATGGTGGCCCTATCACAATGTCCACCATACAGGGATAACAGATGTGAAATAGCCGAGAGGCTGGGGTGGAAATACATACCTATACGTGACATCAAAGCCAGGCAGTCACAGTTAGCAACCCCAGTATTACCCAGAGCACACTCTCAACCCATGTCCCATACACACACACACACACACACACACACACACACACACACACACACACACACACACACCTAGGCAACAGCCAATAGCTGGGTAGTACACTGCATATTGGCCACTGATAGTAACTATGGAGTGATTGCAGTGGGCTACAGAGGGCATGGCACCCTGTCCATCTGTCCAATAGGCACATACATGCAGACAGTGCACCTTCCCCATGTTCCCCACTGGACACCTGCAACACCTATGGTGCCATCACATGTGATCCACAAAGGACATACCATGCCTGAAAACATGCCCTGTATGGACAGATGCCACTGACACCAGGGAATGCTCTTAGCATGCTATCAATGTAGGTGCAGGGTAAACCTGCGACCCATTACCAGTTCTTGCCACAGGTGGCCAAGACTGGCACATCTGATGATAATCTGTGTACACAACATGGGCCAGACACCCCAGGTACAATTCCACATGTCACTGTACATGCATGTGGGAGGTGTGCACATCCCAGACACCATCCATATCATGGACTAAGGAACACAAACATAGGCTCATAGGTTCATAGGTAGGTACTAGGCTATTAGCTCTATGGACTTTATAAGCCTAGCCAAAAAGGTACCCTGGCTTTCGCCACCCAAGAAAATTATTTTCCTGTGCTCCTGTCGAGCAGAGACACAGAACTGATCCCTGGGGTGAATTTCCTATTTCCCATCCAATCATCAAGATTTTTCTTGAAGAGTGCTAATGAGGAGCTCTGTTTGACATAGATAGGTAGTCTGTTCCAGAGTATGGGAAGTCTCTGGGACAGAAATCTATCCCTCCAGCATGTTCTGTTTATTGTGGTGACAAGGTTTAGGTCCCTAGAGCGTGTAGCTCGGAGGGATTGTGATTTCTTTAAGTGGAGCATGTCCAACAGCTCTGGGTTTGACATAGCTTTGTATGTCAGGCAGAGATCGCCTTTGAGTAGGCGATATGCGATGGAGTAAAGCTGGAGTTTTTTTAAATGGTCTGCGTAGGGCATCTGTTAGAGGCCAGTAATCCTCTTTGTGAGGTATTTCTGTGGCCTTTCCAGTTGTTGTAGATGTCTTGTGAGGTACATACCAAAAGGGGCACTGTACTCTATAATGAGTCTAATGAGTGATGAGTAGAGGGGAATGGCAAGTGATGCACAGCACTGGCCATACACAATAGTCACCCATGTGACTGGATGGGGGATACAATACCCACCTGTGTGGGCAAATGAAGAAACTACAGCCCTGAGCCACAATGCTGACCATTGTCATATGGGCTGATGCCAAGGTATACCCATCACCTAGTCTTGTATAGCTGTCTGGCACAGTTATCACCACACACCTGTGCAGAAATGCACCCATGCATGTCAGTATTAGCACCCTGTGTGTTTGTGTGTGTGTTGTATGATGCATATGATCACATCCACACTCACTACAACCCCCATTGGCATACTGAAGCATGCTGTCTGATGTCAGACACCTCCCCATACCCTTTGCCCGTATCACCTCTGTATGACCCCTGTGCTACATGTGATACCTGCACAGTAATGTATTCCTGGCCCTGCCAAGTGTGTCAATGTGTGTGCATCCCTGTGAGAATGTGGCTGTGTTGATGCTAGCACCTGTACATGCGGACAGGCACGTGTACTACACCTACCATATAACTACCATATTCCTGTTGCAGATGTCACTCACCATCACATATACGTTCTGAGGGCTCCACAACATATAACCTATGTGGTGCATCCAATAATTGCATAGAAATGTGATAGCACTACACAGTCATCAGGGGTTTGATACACTGTGCTGGTAGGTGCGTGACACAAAAAATGCTTAGGTTTTACTCTCCCACCCCTCCATGACTTGTCTTTGCCTTTCCTGCCTCTCTCACTCCCTCTCTGGTGGATGTGGAGACCTACACTTGCTTTGCTTAGGCAGCGGCATGTGTATTTTAAGCGATGCTCATGATCAGCTGATAGCCTCTGCATGAATTGCAGCCCTCCCCTAGCTGATTGCATGTGGAACAACTGTGGTAGCATTCCCATAGCCAATTGCACTGAAACATACTCCAGTATCTAGGAACATCATATTGATGTTGGCCCTTTTCATTCACTGTAAGCAGACAGTAGATCTGTGGTTTGGCAAACAGCATCTCAGATGGATTGGGGATTTACCTCTAACAACATACACTGTGGAAACAGGGCAACACACAGGAGGGGGATGTTTATGAGGAATTCTTTATGTTTATGAGTTCTATGTTTATGAGGAATCCCCATCTGTAGGGTCATTTGCAGACTGGGCAGTGTATTGTGCCCTTAGTTTCATGTGTTACCCACAGAGCATGTATCTGTGCACTTCAGAAGGTAGTGTGAGGATTTCAGTCTGTAGATGGCGAAAGCCATGACAGTTACTGACTTCATATCCCTCATAGGACATATGTTGCAACAAACCCTGTTACAACAGTAAATGTATGAGGTTATCACAGCAACATGTCAATATTAGCCCTGTGTATGTGCTTCCATCCACAACTCTGTCAACCTTTGTACATATGTCATGCATTAAGAGGTGCATATGTGCTGTACACCATCATTAGTGTCATCATATCTGATAACAAGCCAGTGAGATATCAGACTGCTACACATGTTATGTACAGTAGGGGGTTATATTTGATGACATAACCTGGACATTATGTGGTCGTTTGTACAGTACTGAGGTCTGTCTACCTATGGTGAATGTCAACAGTGTGTGTATTGTTAATATGTACTTTAGCCTGTGTACAGACTGTGGTAGATGTCATTGTTATAGGTCCCATCCTATCTGATGTTACATGCTGCTCCACTCTATGTTACTGTAATAGCTTACATGTTTGTAGGGCCATACACGCACATGTCCCATACCACAGACAGTCAGCAGACCAAACCGTGTAGCAACCCAGTATATGTAGGATTAGTCTGTGAGTGGCACATATGAGGATGGTGTTGAAGAGATAGTCCATATACTGTAATATTATGCTAGCTTACCATATGTGGCTGTGGCTGTATTTACATTGGTTATGGTTATGCACTTTCACACAGGTGTATCTTACCCTGTGCTGTGACATGCCTGCAGAGCCTGCTATATATGCAGGTACATGTGCATTCCACCATAAGAGATGTAGACCAGTGTTGAGCCAGTCTGCCTGTAGCCTGCACAGTGCATTTTTACATGCCTAGCAGCTTAGTGTACTTACCCAGTGAGATGTCATGTGCAGATGTACTACTGCCACACCTCCCTTAAGAGTCATGTATGTCAGAGCAGTGGGATGCTGTACAGATGTATGTCAAATCTAGTAGTTAGTATGTGGCTATGGCACCCCTGTACCAGCGGTTATTATGTGTCAGGCCAGAGAGGGGTGTGTGAATGCATAACCTATGGTGGCATGTGTATACCAGTCATTATGTGTTATACCCATCTACATGGCTGTTAACATCCATATTGTCATGCATGGTACACATGTTTTGCACTGAGGGGTTCTGTGTATACCTCTGGACTGTACAGAGTGTTTCAGAATGTCAACATATATTGGCCAATATCTTTGCTGCAGTCCACAGGGGCATTACGTGCTAGGAGTGGCACTTTACTATGATGTCCTTAGGATGTCTGTCAGTAGCCAATGGCACATATGTGGAAAGCAAATGTGACCTCCCACACACACCACCATGTCTGTGAAGACAATCCCAATTACAGTAGCAATAATCTATTAATATACCTGCTATACATACCTGACATTCTCTTGCACTATGAAGTTGGGACTATAGGGGCTGGGGTAGGGCTATACTCCATGTCCAGTACATATGGTGAAAATATATGTACATATAATTATCCAGATATGTATATATATATATATATATATATATATATATATATATATATATATATATATATATATATATATATATATATATGTATATATATATATATATATATATATGATTACACATATACATAGTGACATATATAGATAGGTGTGTATATGTGCATAGATATACATATACACACCCAGATATATACATATACAGAGCAATATATGTCTACACATATACAGATAGTGATACATATTCACATATACGTATGGATATCTACAGATATATCGACAGTAGTAGGTATATCAGAATAGATATGTATGCACATATAGTTATAGATATCTATATATATATACAAATATAACTAGGCATATCTGTACACATAGGATGTGCATACATATACAGCTATATACACATACATCTATATGTACATATGCTTATACCTATATATACACATATGTATATATACATATATGTATAGATATGTATACATATGTACATATGAAGAGATGTACACATGGCCATATATATGTAGCACTATACAGATGTGTATACAGACATATATATGAGTATACATGTGTATGTACATGTAGACATCTATACACCTATATGCATGCAACCATATTCCTGTCATGAGTAAATGTCATGGTTGTGTATAGCCTCCCACATGTATCTCACTGTATGCATCTGCTATGTGTACATTATGATAAAGCAACGTATGTGATGCAACAGTCATATTAATAACAAGGACTACACAATCTAGGAAGTAAAGGCAATTGTTCAATACTACTCCATATGTCTAATGACAGCTATATTGGTAAAACAACAGCTGCATCCACAATGGTCATGGTGTAGTGGTTAAGTGCTGTGACTTTAGTGTAAAGGGTCCTGAGTTCAAGTTCTGCAAGGGCTGTTCATTTTGTTGCTGGGCAGAACAAGGGCTGTCGGATACAGAGGGGTTAAGGCAGTTTTTGTGCAATATAAGCCACACATGTTAGTATCACCACGTTGCTAGGTAGGGGTCTAGTCCCAGTGTTGGCAAGTAACAGTGTGCATGTATGTGGATGGGTCTACATCAGGTTGCAGGGTATACATGCCTCAGTAGGCCACCTGTCCATGTGGCACAGGCAATACCCGGTATAGTAACCTGTGAAATGTGTTCAACTGTACCCCAGATATGTCACTGCCATGGTGTCAGCACAGTGACATACCCCGTTGTGCAATATGACTGCAGGCCATCCTCGTGCTGACACATGTACACCTACATGCAATTGCATATCATTTTAGAGACCACAACCAAGCAGTGTTACTAACAGCTAGAAGACAACATTGCTGGACAGCTACGCTACCTGCCAAATATGCCTCACAGTCTACTCCATAAAACATGTTACACTGCAGGACTGTGGTACACTGGTGTACAGTCACCATGTGCATCAGAATCATATCAGCCCATCCCTGCATCGATGGTATGGATGACAGGGATGGGGCACAGGTATCATTATATGCACAGGGCATCCTCATGCTGACACATGTACACCTACAATACAATTGCATACAATTTCAGAGACCACAACTAAACAGTGTTAATAACAGTTAGAAGGTATCATTGTTGGATGGCTACACTACCTGCCAAATATGCCTCACACTCTACTCCTTACATGTTACACTGCAGGACTGTGGTACACTGGTGTACAATCACCATGTGCATCAGAACCATATCAGCCTGTCCATGCATCGATGGCATGGATGACAGAGATGTGGCACAGGTATCATCATATGCACAGGATGTGGTGTTGGTTTGCCAGAGGCTGAGGGTGGGCCATACATTTGACACCATGTGTGTGGGTGAGGGGTGTACTCTGGGGAGCTGGCTGAGGTGATGTGGTGTGTGTACATATGAGGTTGCCCTAGGTGTGTTTGCATAGTGTGTGGGTTTACATGCACACAGTTCTGCCATGTGGCTGCTCTACACAGGTGTTTATGGACAGCTGCAGACCATACCTGGCAGGGTGTGCAGTTCACTGCCTCTGGCCATGGACACGTGGACTGTGCCTGCCAGGGGTTCCACGGGCACGTCCAGGTACAGGCGCTGATGTGCTACTCTCACCTGCTGATGACATTTGTCCTCTGGTACCAGGTCCCTCCTGGGACTGGCCAGGACCACGTACACGTGGCCTGCTGTGGTGTGGTGTGGACAGCACACCCCCATGCACTGCCGGGACTGCTACTGCCACTACGGGATCCCCTTGGTGTCCTAGCACACTTATGTTGACTGCCAGCAGTTGGTGTTGCTGGCCCACGTCCACGTGGGCGTCGCTGCATCCCCATCACATGTTGAAGCATGGACACACCACAGCTGATGAGGGCCATCATTTCATCATGCTGTCTGTCCGCTTGCTCGGTAGAAGCATGGATGGCACCCAACAGTTCATGGAGGTTGTCGCTTACAGATGCGAGAGCAACCCTTTGCAGCCTAAGGCCCTGTCTGATGTAATGCTCAATACATGCCTGTGCCACCATTACAGCCTGAAACATGCTTTTGCTGGTTGCAGCTATGTCGCCTATGCCAGGGGCATGATGTCCAGCGGCCCTACCATGAGCACCCTAGGATATCTGCCTATGTGGCAGCCTGCCGGACATCTGGCTATGCCCGCTGTGACTGGACACAGTAGGCATGGTTACCACACTTTCCTTTGCACTGCCACTGAATGCCAGCTGTCCCTCTGCTATGGCCACTGGTGATGGGGTGTGTATAGGCACTGTAACTGTGTGTGGGAGTGGGCTGGCTAAAAGGGGGTTGTCAAATGTTGGCACAGTGTTTGCCCCTGACAACCCCACCTGTGCCTCAACATTATTATCATAATCATCATCATTGGTGTCTGTATGGACATCTACATCAGATTGGATGCACGAGGGACCCTGACCTGCCTCGCCACCTGTGGGGGAAAACAATAAATGCACTTTAAAACCTGTACAGCATTTCCCAACAGTGCACACACACATACACACACACACACACACACACACACACACACACACACACACACACACACACACACACACACACACACACACATCTCCGTAATACCAACCTGTCCATGGCTTTACAGACAGTCCCACATATATGTCCATGTGTTACCCCATCCTGCATCACACTTGTTAAAATACACACTTTGATACCACTCATTAATATCACTGTCCTCGAAATGCCCACACAAGTGGCCACAACACAAGGCCTGTTGCTACTTTACCTGCCTGACCTGTGTGTAGTGGATTTACATGGCCTTAATGCTGTCATTTGGTATGCACTTTCTGTATGGCCGGAATGATGTGCATAGCCCCTATATGTGTGGGCTACTATGTTGTATCCATAATAGCTCCCACTGGTGTGTCATGTGTATGTAATGCTCAGTACATTCCAGATATGCTACTCCATCGGCCCATCATGTGTCAGCTTTAATATTTGGATACACTCCCTGTTGTTGACTATTACTTCCCCAATGCATCTGTAGAGCTGCATACGTGGGTTGTAGGTGACCTCTCTGCTGACTGCAATATTAAGTGTGTACCTGGAGTCTACCTTCCCTCTGGATGCCTGTTCCATGCTACAGACCATACTATACTATTTGCTGTCTTGTAATTACATGATAGATATTCCTGGTGTGTTATGCAGCAGTCCATGTCCATGCACTGCATGATCCCAAAGGGGGATACAGCCGTGTGAACACCCCACAATCACACATGTGCATACATGGCCACACATACAAAATCACACATGCACACACGCATCATACATGCATCTACTTCCCACCACTTCGCCAGAGTGACCCTGCAGGTGAACTAACTGACCACCAGGGTGCACACATACACACATACAGGTGAGGTTGCAAAATGATCATACACACAGTCCTTCTATTACCCATCTGCCAACATGCAGAATATATGGTACAGAACAGCATGCAGTTCAGCTATAGTCAATCCATGCTAGCAACAGTATACATGTGTATGATGCATGTGCTGTGATGTCAGGCTAATGGGGTGATAATTCCCAGGGTCTGTAGTCACTCCCCCTTTATGGAGAGGGATGACTGTAGCATTGCACCATTCTGTAGGGACAAAGCCAGAGGTGAGGCTGTGATTGAACAGGGCACACAGGTGTGGTGCCAGTTCACTTTGTGGTTCATGTAGAATACAACCAGGGATATTGTCGGGTCATATAGAAGCTGTATTCTTGGCCTTGGACAATGCAGCTTTAACCTGTGCTGCAGTAATGCTGGGTGCCTGCCATTCTTCTGGTATTGTGATTGGTTCTTTGGGGGGGGGGGGGAAGGGTAAAGTTGGCACTGAATCTGTTGGACATTATGTTGGGAATATCTGTTCGCTCAGTATAGGAAGTATCATTGTGCAGTAACTCAGAGCAAATCTGGGTATTGCCGTGGAGATTATTGATATAACTGTAGAAGGCTTTGTGGTTGTTTTTAGTGTCTGCTGCAATTCTGCCTTTATAGCTAGCTTTGGAGGGTGACTACTACTGCAGTGTGTGTTGAACAATAGTGACTGTGACAATGGAGACCAGCTACTGGGATGTTGCACATATCCATATCTTACTTGTGAATGCAACTATGATATACTTGGTTGTCTCGGAAATGTGAGAGACCTTCACATGGTATTTGCATAGTAAAGTAATGTTGCACATGTGTGTGTTGAGCTGCATGTGATATACTGAGCTCATACCATTAAACTGTCCAGTGTTATGCACACTGACCACGTGTGCCTCATATTTGTAGTCATTTACTAATGCAGTTGTGTTATGTCTGGCAAATCAATGGCAAATCTGTGGAAGACTGACATTACAACATCTCCTTCTTTTTCATCTGGCTGTTCCCATTAGGGGTCACCACAGTGGATCATCTGTTGTCATTTCTGCCTGTCCTCTGCATCCTGCTCTGTCACACCAACCACCTGCATGTCCTCTCACAACATCCAGGAACCTTATCTGAGGCCTTCCACTTTTCCTCTTACCTGGCAGCTTCATCCTTACCATCCTTTTCCCAATATACTCAGCATCCCTCTGCAGCACATGTCCAAAGTAATGTAATCTTGCCTCTATGGCTTTGTCTCAAAACCATCCAACATGGACTGAACCTTTCATATACACATTGCTAATCCTGTCCACCCTCGTCACAACCAGTGCAAATCATAACATCTGTAACTCTGCCACGTCCAACTGTGACTCTTGCCTTTTTGTCAATGACACTGTCCCCAACCCATATAACATAGCTGGTCTCACTTCCCTGTTGTAGACCTTCCCTTTCACTGTTACTGGTACTCGTCTGTCACAAATCAGTACAGACACTCTTTTCCACCCTCTCCATCTTTCCTGTACCCCCTTCTTCACCTGCCCTCGACAGTCATCATTACTCTGAAATGTTGATCCCAATCATTTATACTCATCCCCCATTGCCAACTCTACTCCCTGCATCCTCAACATTCCACTACCCTCCCTCTCATTCACACACAGATATTCTGTCTTATTCCTGCTGACCTTCATTCCTCTCCTCTCTAGAGCATATCTCCACCTCTACAGGGTCTCCTAAATTTGTACCCTACTCTCAGTACAGATCACAATGTCATATGCAAACATCATAGTCCATGAGGACTCTTGTATGATCTTGTCTGTCAACCTGTCGATCACCATTGCAAATAAGAAAGGGCTCATGGCTAATCCCTGATGTCATCCCACTTCTAGCTTAAATGCATCTGTCACTCCTGCCACAGACCTCACCACTGTCACACCACCCTTGTACATATCCTTCACCAGTCTTACATATATCTCTGCCATTCATGACTTCCTCATACAATACTACAACTCCCCTCCAGGCACCCTGTCATATGCTTTCTCTACGTCCAAAAAGACACAAAGTAACTCCTGACCTTCTCTGTACAACTCCATCAACACCCTCAGAGCAAACACTGCATCAGTAGTGCCCTTACCTGGCAAGACAACATATTGCTGACCACTACTCATCACCACTTCCACTACTCTTTCCCATGACTTAATGCTGTGACTAATTACTGTTATCCCTATGTAGTTATGACAGCTCTGCATATCAACCTTATTCTTAAAATGGTACACAAACACTTTCTCTCCACTCCACGTGCATCCTCTCACTTTCCAAGATATCATTAAACAATCTGGTGAAAAACACCACTGCCATTTCCCCTAAACACCTCCATACTACCATAGGTATGCCATGTGGACCAACAGGCTTTCCAGTATTCATCCTCTTCATAGCTATCCTTACTTCATCCTTGGTAAGACATTGTAATTCCTGATTCACCATACCCACATCATCCAACCCTCTCTCACTCATTCTCTTCATTCATCAGCCTCTCAAAGTACTCTGTCCATCTGCTCAACACAGTCTCCTCACTTGTGAGTACATTTCCCTCATTATCCTTTATCATCCTTATCTACTGCACATCTTGCCCAGCTTGGTTCCTCTGTCTAGCCAACTGGTACAAGTCCTATCATCCCTCCTTAGTGCCCAGCCTGTCATCCAAGTCATCATATACATCACCCTTAGCCTTTGCCACCTCTCTCTTTGCCATGCACCTCATCTCCTCATACTCCTGTCTACTTTCTTCATCTCTCTGACAATCCCACTCGTTCATCCCCAACCTCTTTCTCTGTATACTGTGCTGCACTTCCTCATTCCACCACCAGGTGTCCTTGTACTTCTTCCTCCATCCACGTCACACCATGCACCTTTCTAGCCATCTCCCTTACTAGCTCTGCTGTACTTACCCAGATATTTGGTAAATTGTCACTGCCACCCAGTGCTTGTCTTAACTCTTCCCTGAACTCCACCTAACAATCACCCTTTTCCAGTTCCCACCATCTGATCCTTGGTGCTGACCTCACACTCCTCCTCTTCTTGATCATCAGCATCATCTTACAGACCAACAGTCTCCGCTGCCTAACTACACTTTCTCCGTCACCACTTTACAGTCTCCAATCTCCTTCAAACTGGCCCTCTTACATTGGATATATTCCACCTGCGTACATCTCCCTCCACTCTTGTATGTCACCCTATGCTCCTCCCTCTTGTTATAGTGTGTATTCACCACAGCCATGTCCATCCTTTTTGCAAAATCCACTACCATCTCACTGTCTGCATTCCTTTGCTTAACACCATACATACCCATCCCTTCCTCATCCCTTCTGTCCCCTTCAACAACATGGCCATTGAAATCTTCTGAAATCACCACTCTTTCACCTTCGGGTGCAGTCATCACCATGTCATCCAAATGACTTCACATTTCTCTTTTTCATCCACTACACAAGCAACTTGTGTAGCATATGCAGTAACAACATTCATCATTACACCATCCATTTCCAGATTCATAAACATCACTCTGTCAGACACTCATGTCATCCTCCAAAAACACCCTTGGCATACTGTTCTATCAGGATAACCCCTACCCCCTTTCCCCTACCATCCACACCCTGATAGCACAATTGTGACCTGTCTCCGATATACCTATCCATACTCTCCTTCCACTGGTCTCTTGCACATACAATATATCCACCTTCCTATGGCCATCATATCAGCTAGCTATGTCCCTATACCAGTCATACTGCCAACATTAAAAGTTCTTACCTTCACTACCATACTCCTAGCCTTTCTCCTCTCTTCCTGCCATATGAGTACTGGACATCCTCCAGAGTATGTCTGTCAATGCAAAGGCTACTGTGCTATTGAATGACTCAAGTGAGTTACAGCAATATTAAGACAGTGTCAGTAATTTTGTCCCATTGCCCCCCTTGTATGTGTGGCGTCCTACAGATGTCCTGCTCTAATGGGTTGAGAGGGATGACTGGGCAGCAAGAATGGGAATACAGTGAGCCATACTGACATTGAACAGAAATGTATATCGGGTGTTACCTGTGCACATGTCAGTATGAGTAGGTGTATCTGGCCACCTCATAACAACAGACATGGGATGCAAAATGTCAGTTAAATAAGCTGTACATGTTGTACACCTGTGTAATCTTAGTTACTGTGCATCCAACAGAGTGACATTTCTATAGCTACCGGTTGTTGCATTTTTCTGACACAGCCATGGGTACTACAATAAGGATGATTATCTGTTTGAAACTGGCGAGGTGCCCATCTGTGTTAGAACTGTGTGTCCATGCCTACTAAAAACAGTTATATCAACACCAGCATAGCTGCCTCCACCAAAGTAGAGTAATCCCCTTTGCTCGACAGCAGCAATACACAAACCACAGACCTGGTCCCTATATTGGCTGTACAGGGCAAATTAGGAGCTGACACCAACTTGGCATCATCAGCCTTTGTCTGATCAAGTATATAAGGTCACAGGTGGAGTACTGTAAGGCTAACTATGAGTACAAATTGGACACATCCACCAAGGCCAATTACAAGGCCATCTTCACATATGTCTGCAATCTCAGAGGCAACAAACCAACCCACCCTGTAATGGTGGTCAATCAGACCACATACACAGACAACATAGTTACAGCCAACCTGCTGCAGATAGTTTTAGGGCAAACATCACCCCCTGGCTCAGCATCACTATATGTGGATATGCACAGCACCCACACCCCTCACCTCATCACCATTGAGCAGGTATATATTGCCTACCGAAAGGCAAGAAACATAAGTATCCATGGGACCTGATAACATCCCTGTCCGCATCCTACATGAACTCAGGCATGTGCTCCCAGCTCCATTACACACTGTAGTCACACCAAGCCTTGGCACCATCCATACCCCATCCACATTTAAAATGGCGAATGTCACCCCTCTCCACAGACATGAATGAGGAGTAGATGATTATGAAATTAACTAGCCCTCATTGTGGAGAATATGACACATCAGGGCCAGCAGTGCAATGCAAGCAGATACAGTGCTGATAGATTACAGGGGTATGTTGTGTTTGTGAGTGGTGGCTACTGGTATTCAATGTAGCTGTGCAGGTTCTGTACATACTGCTGCCAAATGTATGAGGTCCTGTGATGTGTTTCCCTTTTTATGTCTTCCAGGTGCAATGTTGTATCAGCAAAGGTCTACTTTCTCAGCGGCTGAGACAAATATAATCATAGATGCCATACTATAGAACCATGCCATAATGTTTGGCTGGAGCCAGCAACATCTGTGGGAGAGGACTGGCCTGTGGGACGACCTAGGCCAAAGGGGAAATTATGTCGGTCTGTACGCATGTACATATGAGCAGGTCCGGCATTGTGCAAATGACCTCATACTCCATGCCCAGCAAAGGGATGCTACAGTGACCAGAGACCACACAGACACAGGTGGGGGACCAGCCATGCAGCCCCCACTGACACCCACCAAGGAATTCCTCAGCAACCTTGGGGCACCCATCCCAGTACAACATCAGGGTACAGACCCCCCACATGCTGGAGGTGGGTGGCACCCAGACAATGGACGAAGAGTGTGCAGGTAAGGCCCCAGTGGAGATTACTAGACTAGTGTAGCAGACATACTTGTATTTGTAGAGTATCTACGTGCATGTGTCAGGTCAGATTGCAGTTGTGGATGGGGTTTTCTAATGCACAGAAGTGCACATCTATGGTGAAGGACAGCAAATTGTGTGGTATTGGTGGCTGTACTGTAAATGTGCAGACATGCTCCATCCATCCTGTACCAGTGCCACATGTGAGTCTGCTGAGAATACTTCTGTCCCACAACTACCTAGGTCCATCCGGTCTGCATGTGGGACGGCAGCCTGAAGCTGGTGAGTATGGAATTGTTCTGTTGTGGTTTGCCAATACCCCAGGCATGTGAAGGCCATGCAATGTACCATGCACAAAACTGTCACTCATAGCCATATTGCTTTATGTGCATGTTCACCTGTGGTGGGGTTAACTGCATTGCATCACAGTAGTCACCACAGGGGCCTATCTGAAGAGAATGTAACATCCCTGTAGCATACCTCACAACCTGTCAGTGCAATACTTCTGGACAGAGATCTACAAAATGGGGGGACAAACGGCCTAAGGTAGGTACATGTGTCAAACATTACTCTCATACAGTGGATATAAACAGTGTACACACCCCTGTTAAGATGCCAGGTGTTTGTGATATATATACAAATTGAGACAACAATATGTCAGTCCACATCTTTTCCAACCTGTAATGTGACCTATGACATGCACATTTCAGTTGTAAAACCAATCTGTTGGGCACCAAATATGGAGTATACAAACCTTACAATAAGCTGGATGCATATGTGCACACCCTTCAAATAATATTTTATTGCAGCAGCTTGTGATTTACTGACAGCATTCAGTCTTCTTGGGTACACACCTGCCATCAAGTAAAGGCACTCTGAGTAACACCAAATAACAGTGTGCTGTCCAAGTAGGATATTCATGACATTTGCTCAGTTGCCTGCAACAGCAACAGCCATGGCTTGCAGGCAGCTTACAAAGCAACAAAGAGATCTCATATTTGAAAAGTATCAGTCAAGAGTAGGGTACAACAATATTACCACAGCATTGCATACACCATAGAACACAATGGAGAAAGTTGTCACAAGTTAGACTGAATATGGGACAACAGTGCTATTGAAAAGAACCTGACGTCCCTCCAAAAATGATGACAAGACATGCCAAAACGTGGTCAGGGAGGTTGCCAGGAGACATACAGTAACACTGAGGGAGTTGCAGGAATTTCTTCCAAGTACTGGTGTTGTGTACTACATGTGAGAACACTCTCCCATATTTTGCATACATCTGGCCTATGGCGTATGGTCAGAAGATGGAAACATTTCCCCACACCAAAAAACATCCATGGGTGTAAACAATTCGCAATACAGCACATCAAGTCTCCCAAAGGCATGTGTGAAAATGTGTTATGGTGTAATGAGACTACTATTGATTGACCTCACAGCCACAATACCAAAAGGTATGTGTGGTGCACAAGCAACACCCTTCTTAACCTGCACACCAACATTCCCATGGTGAATCACGATGATGGCAGTGGCCTGCTGTGGGAATGCTGTTCCAAAGCCAGAATTGGGCCTGTAGTTATGGTGGTGGTAATTCAGAACAGTTCCAAATAACACCCACATCTGGCCAAAATCCATCGGGCGTCTGCAAGAACACTGAGGATGGGGAGGGGTGTCAGCCTTCAACATGACAAAGACCCAAAGCATACACCAAAATCTACCTAAGAAAGGCTCCACCTGAATGCACTAATGGTTATGGATTGGCCCAGCCAGAGCCTAGACCTACACCAGATAGACATACCCCAGTCTGACCTAATGAGAGCTATGCACATGAGCCACCCTTACAATCTGACAGAGGTTGGTGACCTTTGCATGGAAGATTGGCCAAATAATGCCAAGTCAAGATGTGACATGCTGATAGACACCTTCACAAGAAGAGTGAATGCTGTAAGTCACTTACAAGATGCTTCGATAAAGTATCATTTTAAGGGTGTGCACACTTATGCAAACACCATATTGTACATATTGCAGTCATTATATTTTACACGTAACACATTTGTTTGTTTATCAATTGGATTGCACAGGAAATATGTCACATGAAAGGTGGGTAACATATTTGAATGCATTATTCTGGTGTCATCTCATATATTATAAGAACATGGCATGTTAACAGGGTTGTGTACACTTATCATATCCACTGTAATCTTAGAAGGTTGGTGGTGTAACAGGAATTGTGTGACCATACATTTGCTGCTGGTTTGGAGGCCTGAAACTCAAATGTATGTCATTAATCAGTGATGTCACTCCTCACATCATCCCAGCTATGTATCATAGAAACACAGGGGTTGTGAGAAACAGAGGAAACATATGAGCCAGACATCTACACATCCTGTGAGGATATGTACAGTTGTGAGGTATGTTCTGTAGTAATTGCCACTGTGCTATACAGGTGAACAGCAATGATGTGTACATGAGTGCAGTCTGTGGTGGGGAAGGGCCATCATCTACTAACACTAATCACGTATACCAGAGCTCTATATTGCTAGTTACATGTAGTAAAACTGGGTACAATGCATGATGTTGAGAAGCATGTGTCATGCATGTCACCATTTGGGTAATGTATGGTCTGTGTAACAGATTTGTGCCACCTCACCTGTAAGTGTGTGTGTGTGTGTGTGTGTGTGTGTGTGTGTGTGTGTGTGTGTGTGTGTGTGTGTGTGTGTGTGTGTGTACCAGCCAATCTCAGAGTACAGGTATTAATGTACATATGTTGTATTCCCCTCACAGGTGGCAATGGGGTTTGGGTTCCCTCCTGTTTGGAAACTGATGTCATTATCTCTGCTGCCTCTGCAGACTCTGACAATGATGATGGGAATAGTGAGGTACAGCTGGGGTTGTCAGGAGCTGAATCTTTGCCATTGGTTGGCATCCCACTCTTGTTCAAACCATCCCCGCACACTGTGACAATGCCCACATATACCCTGTCACCAGTGGCCACAGATGATGGACAGTTGGAAGGTGGTGGCATTGAACAGGTTAATGTGGTGACTATGGCAGGTGTGAGTGTAGACACTGGCCATAGCCAGAGTGCATGCGAGGTCAGAGGCGGATGGACAGGGGTGCTTGCAGGAGGACTGCTGCTCATCAATCCACTGTCGCAAGTGCCACAGCAGGAGTCACCAGACGCATGCATTGGGCTGTCATGGATGCACAGGCATGTAGTGAATGCCACACCAGACAAATACTCAGGGTGGTGGATGCAACTCATCCTGATTTACATGGCAACATATATGACCTTGTTGAGGCCACATGTCAAAATACAGAGGTCATGAATAGACGGTGAAATGAGACCTTGGCAAACCTCGACCATGGCATGTCTGTGCTACAGCATGTGGTGGGAGATGGGCATTGGCTATGTGGATGTAGGACAGCACTAACAACAGCTGAGAGTCTATGGGGCCGTTCACCTTCACACTTCCATAGTGTCAGTGACACCAGCACTACCAAAGGGGGGTTGTTGTCCACATCACATGGGAGCAGGCCATGCGCACGTGGTCCTGTCCATTCCCAACAAGAACACAGATCCAGCAGACAGCAGTCACCATCAGGGAGCAGTACTGCATCTGACTTTGGGCCTGGTGATGCCACTGATACCCCTGGCAGGACCAGTTCTCATGTCCATGGCTGGAGACAGTGAACTGGACTCCCTACCATGTACGGTCCACAGCTGTTCAATGTACCCCTGTGTAGTGCAGCCACATGGCGTGACTGTGTGCATGCATACACACACACACACACACACACACACACACACACACACACACACACACACACACACACACACACACACACACACACACATCTGTATCACAGGCAGATCTCCTCCAGACACACACAGCACCTCTGCACAGCCCATCTATTGGATACCCCTCCAAACACACACACATGCAGTCATTGTGATTGTCTCACTCTACTCTTCCCTCATTACGCCAATCATTGTGTACAATGCCCCATTTGGCATGTACCTCACTAAACACCTGCAACAACTGGAGAGGCCACAAAAGTACCACACAAAGAGGATCCTAGGCCTCAAACATTTTCCTATATGGACAGACAAAAAAATCCAACTATTCTCTGTCTCATATCGCCTACTTAGAGGTGATTTCTGCTTGACTTACAAAGCCATGTCTGAACAGCTCTGTTAGAAATGCTATATCTAAAGATATCCCAATCCCTCCATACAACACGCTCCAGAGACCTGAACCTTATTACTACAATCACAGAACATGCTGGAGGGACAGGTTCATAAGCCAGAGAATGCCCGTGCTATGGAATAGACTTCCCATACATGTCAAGCAGAGGGGCCTATATTACATCGAACATTTAAAACAGCAAATGATGTTTAATTGACCCTATTTCAATGAAAGCTGAAAATGTCGACACCTCAGAACAGCGATTTTTTTCCCAAAAAAAACAGTAAACAGTTCTAAACACATACACACTTACCTTAACCCTAATTCTAACCCCCTCCCAAAAAAAGTAAACAGCTGAAAACACATATGTGCACTTAACTCAACCGTACATCTAACACACAAAAAAAAGTAAACGGTTTAAAACATATATACACTTACCTTAACCCTCATCCTAACCCTAAGGTCAGTAACTGTTGCACGTTTAAGTTTGGGAGCTATTAGAGGAATTTCTGAGACCACACTACAGTGCAGAACATGGCAAAGTAACAAAGCGGCCAAGCGACTTCTTTCCCAAGGAAAGAATTCGCTGAACAGCTGCTTTACTGTTTTGCCTGTTCACTGTTTAGGCTTCGATGAAAACGCATTCGACAAAATACATTTTCGTCGTTGTAATAGGAACCAAGCAAAGCACCTCACTGGCCCTCTTCAAGAGAAATCTTGATGAGTGGATGGGAAATAGAAAATTCACCCCAGGGATCACTCCAGTGGATTTACTCAACAGAGGCAATGGGAACTATGGTCGGGTGGCATGATGCCAGGGTAATCCTATGGGCTAGGCTTGTAAAGGCTCAATGGCCATTAGCCTAGTACACACCTATGAACCTATGAACGTATGATGTCAACCGTATGGCCCAGCCAACCCACACCACACCCTGTGCATATGATGATACCTAGGCCACACCCCTGTCATCCATATAGTCGATGCAGGGACATGCTAATATGGGTCTGATGCGCAGGGTGAATATAGTACAGTGTAGCTATGTAATACTATGCAAGGTGTCATCTGCTTGCATTTGTTATGGGTACACATACAGGTGTATGTACCTTATTAGCCAGGATGCATTATTGCTGTTAGTACCACTGACTGAATGTAGTCTGACATGCTGTATTCTGCTTGTGTTCCAGGTGTCTGTGTGTCTGCAGGCTGTGGCCCTGCAAACATTCCCAAGAGGGAGTATGGCAGATTGGGAATACACCGACCATGCCATAGGCAGGTTACAGCTTTATATGTACATGTACCAGGTGTGTATTGGGTGGGGTTGGGAGGGTGGCCTAATGGTTAAGGTGTTTGCCTTACAAACACAAGGTGCAGGGTTTGAGTTGGGAGGGTGGCCTAATGGTTAAGGTGTTTGCCTTACAAACACAAGGTGCAGGGTTTGAGTCTCACAAGGGATAATTGGCTAAGCTTAAAATGGCTCGCAAGGGCAGTTAGCTTAGTACTAATCTATGAACCTATGAACCTATGAACCAACAGTGTGTGAGGGACACTGTTGTCAGACAGTGTGACCTTGCATACATACCCCTTGTCACAGACAGGTAGACGTCAGATATGTCAGCTCAGTGTTGTGTAGCACCACAGGCTCATACATGCAGAACAGGTTACTGCAGTACTGTCAGCAGGTCTCTCACAAGGATACCTATTACATTAATTGCAAGAGATTCACCTGTCAACACCTGTTGGCCCTGCCATTTCTTTCCCATGCACTCATCCTTGATGCAGTTGATGAAGGCATGCATGATACTGTGTATGACAGTTTTGTGGTATGTATTCCTGAGTTCACTGGGTGGAACAGGGAGACAAAATCGTATATCCTTTGCATACACACAGCAAGGACTGACACAGGGGATGTGCACACAGTAACATAAACACAATTGGCAACAGACAGATTAGTAAACCTACATTTCCACCTTGATGTACTGTATTACTTCATAGGTTCATAGGTTCATACTAGGCTATCTGCCCTAGGGCATTTATAAGCCTAGCCAGAGTGTGTTTGGCTTTCGCCACCCATTTTAAATTAATTTTGCTATGCTCTTTTTCGAGGTTAGTATACTGTGCCTCTGTCTAACAGTGACACAGAAGTGATTAATTTCCTGAATCTGAGCATCACAAACCTCTGGCTGAGTATTCAGCCTGCTGAGCAATATCTATGAGCCAGTAGGCTGAATACTCAGCCAGAGATTTGTGATGCTCAGATGCAGGAAATGACTAATCATTTTATTGAAAGAGGCTACAATATGGAAGAGATAGAAGCAGCTAGAAGGATGTCTTAGGATTAAGGGACTCAAAAGCTAAACCTTATTTTTCCACTCAGACAAATACTGCTTCTGAGGAGTTGGGTGCAATTCCATCACAGCCCCTGAGATACCTTATGACCTATAGTAGAGCTAAAAAACAATAGAAGATGTAAGCTGCGGTGGTGCAGCGGTAGCGTCGTTGCCTCAGAGCAAGAGGTTCTCCCGTTCAATTCTCTGCTGGAGCGCCTTCTGTATGGAGTCTGCATGTCCTCCCCGTGGTTGAGTGGCATTTGAAAGACATGCGTAGAATGGGCATGCCTTTGTTGAAGGTTGGACGTCGAGCTGGCACCTCAGCACCCATAAAAAATCTGCTGCCAATCATTAATGGACCTGAGTTCCGCTGTGGTGACTCCTAACCGGGAAAACCTAAAAGAAAAACAACAACAATAACATTAGTAACAACTGGGACATCCTGAAGGCCATACTGGGTCATGAAAGTTGGCTTCCAGATAGACCTAGGTTTACCTATTGTAATTGTAGTAATTTAAAGAAAGATTTTCTTTAAATAATGCTGTTCCTGTCTTTAACAAAAAGGGCACCTTTCCCTGTTACAACTGTTCTTGTTGCTCAAATATAAACCAATCAACTGAATTTGTACATCCTGTGAATGGTAAAAGGTTTATTTTTCAATGGACTGCAACATGTAACACACCATCTATTATATATTTTGCCACTTGTAATAAATGCCTGGGTTTCTATGTTGTAAAATCGGTTAGAAGGTTAAAAGATAGGATAATAGAACATAGGTCTGAGATTTGAAGAAAAATATTAACTAATTATTTAGCTAAACATATTAGTGAAATTGATGATACACATCAGTTTAGGTTTAGAGCTATACATGTAATATACCCAAATGCTAGACGTGGGGATTTAATAAATAATGTGGATATGAAAGAATATGAGTGGATCATTCGTTTGGAAGCAGACAAATATCCAGGTCTTAATAAAAGGTTACACTGAAACCTGTTTTGAAATTTAAACAACAAAAAGTGAAGAAAAAGTGACTATGTATTACATATGTGTATGTTATTGTTACTGTGCTTTTAAAAGCTTGATTGCTGCTCTTAATTGATATTGCTGATAGGTTGTTCTGTCATGTCATGTGCTTGAGTGATATTTAAAAATGCTGTTTTTATAGCTATTTTAAAGAAGAGGGATAGTCTGTATCTGAAAGCTTTGTCGTATTATTAAAAGTTTTTTGACAGTGTGGAGTACTTTTTCTTGCTTGAAGGTATGACAGTAGCCCTGAGCAGTACACTACTGTCACCCAGAATGATACCACAGTACAAACAACAAATGATTGATTTCAACAACTGGCTTAAGTGTCTGGTGTCACTTTCATGGGATCCAGTATCTGTCTGCTTGGGATGGCATGACTAACAGACTGTGATGACTTGCCAGAGATGGCCTGCATCTGTCATCCCTGGGTTTCCAGGTACTGGCTAAGTGTCACCCCTATAGTGCTTTTTTAGGTGGTGTTCTGAATCAAAGTACCACCGTAACAGCTATACATATATGCAATCTGAGGGTCATTCTGTTCAGCACTAGACATCTACATCTCAAGATGCAGCCACTCAAAGTACTCCTCAAAATGGAGAACATTGACATTTGTACTGTAATAGAGACCTGGTTTACAGCAGCAGACAGCAGCCCTGCACTACCAGCCTATAACTCATTCCACACATGTCAGCCCCAAAACATGCACCACAGTTACAAAGGTGGTGGTGTCTCTATATTAATAATGGATATGCACACATCCAGAGTAGTGTCCTAGCATGATGCATCTGAGATACTTCAGGTACAACTGACATTGTGTAATAGTGCAATCGGGGTCATATCCTGCTATAGGTCCACATCTATGTCCCTAGACTCTCAATCCACATTCCTCAACACCCTGGAAGCTATCAAGGTCCAATGCAACACTCTCATATGAGGAGAGTTCAACTACCCCTCCATCAACTGGGTAAGATACTCAAGCACCAATAAACTGGCCCAACGCTTCCTGGAATTCATCGGTTCCAATGCCCTCGACCAGCTCATTCTGACACCCAGTAGAGGAAGCAACATCCTTGACCTATGTTGATTACTAACATATGGGTCCGTTGCTTGACAACAGTAGTCAATAGCTACCTGATCAGATCCAACATAGAGTAATCATCATGGAAATCCACATCTCACCCACACCCCCGGCAAATGTAACCACCTTGAAAAACTTCTCCAAAGCTGACTTTGGACTCATAAGAACAGAGGTGGCTAACTTCACAGCACCCATGCTAATGGAAAATACCTGCATGGCTGCCGAATCATACACAAATGCACTGTATAAAACATGTACATCAATGCATGGAACTAGCCATACCCAACAGAACCATGAGACTCTCCTCCAAACACTGGATGCCAATCTGGTAGTCTCCTGCCATTAATAACCTGTACAACAGAGGGAAGAAAGTGTTGCAGAAAAAGGTGGAGTCCCAAGAGTGGTAACACTCCCTTATTAGAGTCAACAACAACTTGAGATCTCTCATAAAATCATCTAAAGCCACCTGTGATGGCAGAATCGGAGCAGGCACTGACAACAATCACAAATCCTTTGTTAGTGATATCAAGAACCTCCACGCCAATACCCAGAAGTGCTCTGAGTTACTGCACAATGCTACCTCCTATACTGAATGAGCAGATATTGCCAACATTCTTGCCAACACATTCAGTGCCAGCTTAACCCCCCCCCCCCCCGGGGAACAATCAGAATGCCGGAAGAATGCCAGGCACCCAGGATTACTGCTGTCCAGGTTACACCTGCATTGTCCACAGGCAAGAATACAGCTTCCATGAGACCCCAAATTATCTCTGGCTGTGTTTTACATGAACTACAAAGATATCTGACACCACATCTGTGTGCCCAGTTCAGTTACAGTCTCACCTCAGCTTTGTTTCTCCCAAATGGTGCACTGCTACAGTCATCCCTCTCCATAAAGGTGTGGCAACTGCAGACCCTGGGAATTATCAGTCCAGTTGCCTGATGAGTCTGATATGTACAGCTATGGAGCACATCAGGGACCTGATCAACAAACATATAGATAATCTCCTAGCTCTGGACCCTGCACAGTTTGGCATTATGAAAGGGAGATCATACCTGCTCAACCTGGTTGACTTCTATGAGTCAGTCACCAGGGCTGTGTACGACAGTAAGGCACTGCATACAGCCTACATCAATCTGGCCAATGCTCTTGATACCATTCCTCAGTAAGGAATTATGGATTAACCCACCAAACTAGGCATCAACCCCTATATCACTAGGGTAGTTGCAAATTGGCTCACAGATTGAACACACAGTGTGAAAGTAGTAAGCTCCAAGTCAGACTGCCAGCCAGTCATGAGTGGAGTCCCACAGCGATCAGTCCTGGGTACTCTCCTGTTCAGATCTACTTCTCAGGAGTCCAGGCCAACACAAAGGAACAAGAGAAAAGAAATGCAGCACCCCGAGCAGTAGTAGCTTAAAGTCTTTTATTAAACCAGACTGGTTTCAGCAATCAGCTTTCTTCAGTGGTTTAATGATTACACAAACGTTGGCCATATTTATTAGTATTTTGAACTAGGCAGTATGACATCGTTTCCTGTATTCATGAAAACATTACCAAAACATAATAATATGTATGAATAAACCTAAAAATTACAAAGATCGATAAGTATATAGAAGGTATAATAAGAATGTTGATACTGAAATGTATATCACAATTGAAATTATGCATCAATAAATTTGTAATATAACAACAATCCTGTAGTTCATAATAACAAAGAGAACAAAAATGGTGTTATAACATATAAGTAGATTACAGTTATTAGAGGCAGTAACCCTTCACAATTTGTCATTAAGACCAGGTGGAAATAAACCACCTAGTTTTACAATCCATTTCGTTTCTTTTTGGTTTAGCAATTTGTGCCATCCAGTTTTAAAGTTTCTATTGCCAGAAATCTTGTCAATAATAATAAAAGAAAACTGGGCCATTTTATGTATCAAAGTATGTTTGTACAAAGCATTGGTGGACCTGGCATTCCTTATATCACCCAAATGTTCGGAAATGCGAATTCTAAACTGTCTGGATGTTTGTCCAATGTAAAATGCCCTGCATGTACATGTGGCCGAATAAATCACCCAATCTGTGCTACAATTTGCAAAATAATTAATATTAAATACCTTGCCTGTGTTCTTGCTTGTGAATTCTTTGGTAGTAAATACATATTTGCAAAAAGAGCAATGACCACAAGGGTGACTGCCAATAAGTTTGTCTCCCAACAAAGTAGTCTGAGCAATAGAGACATCCAATGATGTAGTTCTTTTGTAATAAGAAAAGTGTGACCCTAGGCTTTTACCTTTGCGGTATGAAAACAGACATCTGTTGTCCAACCAGTTTGCCAGATGTGTGTCTGTTGTTAATATATTCCAATGATTGTTAATAATGTCCATCAGTTGATAGGTATTCCTACCAAAGGTGGTTACTAACCTAGGTGTCTGTACAGAAGAACTGGCAACTTTGGATTTATAACCCAACAAAATGTCCCTTGATAAATTTTTAGTCATTTGGACTGCAGAACGAACACCCATTTTATTATAACCTCTCTGTAAGAATCTATTCGAGAGATCATTCTGACAATTCTCAAGGTCCAAATTAGATGAACATATTCTCTTAATCCTAATGAATTGTGATTTGGGAATGTTTTTTATAATATGTCTAGGATGTAAGCTAGAGGCATGTATTAGACTGTTGTATTTTGGGTATTTTCTGTGCACAGTGGTACGAAGAGTATTGTCCAGTTCCCTACACAGATGGACATCCAAAAAATCAATCTGCTGCAGATTATAATTAACTGTAAATTCTATGCCCCATTTGTTACTGTTAAGATATTCAACAAATTCCATAAGGTACTCTGTGCCCCCTTTCCAAACAAGCCAACAATCGTCCAGAAAACGTCTCCAAATATCGATTTCTGGCATGTATAAGTTGTGTAATTCACTATATATAATCTGATCTTCAACATATCCCATAAAGAGATCAGCATATATTGGTGCAAAAGAGGCACCCATCGCCGTACCCTGAATTTGCCAGTAACATTGGTTTTGGAAATAGAACACATTCTTGGTTAGAACGTGTTCCGCCATGCAGATTAATAGGGTGTTAAATCTTGGACTATAAATGTTGATCTTCTGTAGCCAATATTCCAGTGCCATTAGACCAGCCCAATGTGGTATGCTAGTATACAGTGATGTAACATCTAAAGTACACATAAGCCAATCCGGTTCAAGTTGGGATTCAGAAACAATCTGTAGGAACTCCGTGGTGTCTTGCAATCTGGCCCGTACATATGGTAACAAAGGTTTTAAATATTGTGTCAGAAAAAAACGATAGTGGTTCAGTAAGTGAACCCATACCTGAAACAATAGGCCTGCCTGGTGGTGTATTTTGGGACTTGTGAATCTTAGGCAATAGATATAGATATTGCTTGACTGGACCTTGATTGGTTAAATGGAATCTAGTTTTGGTACTAATGATACCTTCCTCAACTGCAAGCTGTAAAAAATCATCAATTTGTTTTTTGAATTTGGGGGTAGGGTCAATAGGCATATGTAAATAATGCTGAGTGTTCGACACCTGTCTGATTCCCTCAGCCCAGTAATAACTGGAATTCATAACCACAATGGCCCCACCCTTATCCGCAGGAAGAATGGTGATGTAAGTATTGTTTTTAAGATTCATAAGAGCTTGTTGTTCCTCAACATTTAAGTTATTTCTAAGAATGTTCCCTGAACCCAACTGATGGTGTAAATCCTTAATAACAGCATTCTGGAATATGGCTACATGTTTGTCCATGGAAGGACAAAACTTGGATGGTAAAAATCTAAATTCAGTGGATCTTTGAGTAGATTCTTGTTGATCAAAAAAGAGTTTAAGGTTTCATTTGCTGGCTGTTGGTGTCTGAGGGTGTAGCGTTGTGGAATCTGCAGTGGAATTAGTATTCGTGATGGAGATTCTTCTCCCCAGTTCATTTTACTTTACCAGAACAACTTTCGGTTGTTACAGGTCCTGTGGGTATCATTATTCGTTTTCGTTGTGGATTTAGCAGCGTTTATACATCCAGCGTTCGTTTGCCATATTGGGTTCTGTTTTTTGACTATTCAGCGTTCTCGCAGCATTTTGGACGCCATTGCATACTGGGCCTTGCTACTTCAACTGTATTTTTACATCTATATGACTTTCTAAGGTCTTAGGGTGCCTGCATCGTACTATTGTTTAGATTACCAACGATTTGGATTTTATGTGGACATGTTGGTTGCACTCGGTCGTTGGATGAACGTAAATACACAAATTCCAGGATTCAAGTACTTTCTATTTTTTCTACATTGTTTATTAATCAAGCAATTGTCATATACCATCTTTGGACTTAATTTATGATTTCCTTTGTGGCTGGACAATTGGATAAAGTGATGACATTTAGCATTCTATGACTATTTTTGAATAGCAAGGGGCTGTAGCCTCACATTGTATGGATTGTATTTAACAGTCATTAGTACCAAAACTAGATTCCATTTAACCAATCAAGATCCAGTCAAGCAATATATATATCTATTGCCTAAGATTCACAAGTCCCAAAATACACCACCAGCCAGGCCTATTGTTTCAGGTATGGGTTCACTTACTGAACCACTATCGTTTTTTCTGACACAATATTTAAAACCTTTGTTACCATATGTACGGGCCAGATTGCAAGACACCACGGAGTTCCTACAGATTGTTTCTGAATCCCAACTTGAACCGGATTGGCTTATGCGTACTTTAGATGTTACATCACTGTATACTAGCATACCACATTGGGCTGGTCTAATGGCACTGGAATATTGGCTACAGAAGATCAACATTTATAGTCCAAGATTTAACACCCTATTAATCTGCATGGCGGAACACGTTCTAACCAAGAATGTGTTCTATTTCCAAAACCAATGTTACTGGCAAATTCAGGGTACGGCGATGGGTGCCTCTTTCGCACCAATATATGCTGATCTCTTTATGGGATATGTTGAAGATCAGATTATATATAGTGAATTACACAACTTATACATGCCAGAAATTGATATTTGGAGATGTTTTCTGGACGATTGTTGGCTTGTTTGGAAAGGGGGCACAGAGTACCTTATGGAATTTGTTGAATATCTTAACAGTAACAAATGGAGCATAGAATTTACGGTTAATTATAATCTGCAGCAGATTGATTTTTTGGATGTCCATCTGTGTAGGGAACCGGACAATACTCTTCGTACCACTGTGCGCAGAAAATACCCAAAATACAACAGTCTACTACATGCCTCTAGCTTACATCCTAGATATATTATAAAAAACATTCCCAAATCACAATTCATTAGGATTAAGAGAATATGTTCATCTAATTTGGACCTTGAGAATTGTCAGAATGATCTCTTGAATAGATTATTACAGAGAGGTTATAATAAAATGGATGTTCATTCTGCAGTCCAAATGACTAAAAATTTATCAAGGGACATTTTGTTGGGTTATAAATCCAAAGTTGCCAGTTCTTCTGTACAGACACCTAGGTTAGTAACCACCTTTGGTAGGAATACCTATCCAACTGATGGACGTTATTAACAATCATTAGAATATATTAACAACAAACACACATCTGGCAAACTGGTTGGACAACAGATGTCTGTTTTCATACCGCAAAGGTAAAAGCCTAGGGTCACACTTTTCTTATTACAAAAGAACTACATCATTGGATGTCTCTATTGCTCAGACTACTTTGTTGGGAGACAAACTTATTGGCAGTCACCCTTGTGGTCATTGCTCTTTTTGCAAATATGTATTTACTACCAAAGAATTCACAAGCAAGAACACAGGCAAGGTATTTAATATTAATTATTTTGCAAATTGTAGCGCAGATTGGGTGATTTATTTAGCCACATGTACATGCAGGGCATTTTACATTGGACCAACATCCAGACAGTTTAGAATTCGTATTTCCGAACATTTGGGTGATATAAGGAATGCCAGGTCCACCAATGCTTTGTACAAACATACTTTGATACATAAAATGGCCCAGTTTTCTTTTATTATTATTGACAAGATTTCTGGCAATAGAAACTTTAAAACTGGATGGCACAAATTGCTAAACCAAAAAGAAATGAAATGGATTGTAAAACTAGGTGGTTTATTTCCACCTGGTCTTAATGACAAATTGTGAAGGGTTACTGCCTCTAATAACTGTAATCTACTTATATGTTATAACACCATTTTTGTTCTCTTTGTTATTATGAACTACAGGATTGTTGTTTTATTACAAATTTATTGATGCATAATTTCAATTGTGATATACATTTCAGTATCAACATTCTTATTATACCTTCTATATACTTATCAATCTTTGTACTTTTTAGGTTTATTCATACATATTATTATGTTTTGGTAATGTTTTCATGAATACAGGAAACAATGTCATACTGCCTAGTTCAAAATACTAATAAATATGGCCAATGGTTGTGTAATCATTAAACCACTGAAGAAAGCTGATTGCTGAAAACGGTCTGGTTTAATAAAAGACTTTAAGCTACTACTGCTCGGGGTGCTGGATTTCTTTTCTCTTGTGCATGTTTGGTTTATCCGTGCACCAACCATACTTGCTAGCCTGTTCTTTTTCTACCAACACAAAGGAACTTTGCCTGACCAAGTTCACAGACAACTGCAACCTGGGAGCCATCATTAACTCCACAAGTGATGCAGACATCCTACAGAAAGGCCTCACTGAGACCACTGACTGTTGTGGAAACCATTGCCTGAAGCTGAACACCACAAAATGCATCATCAGCCCCTTTGGTAAAATCTCAGTTCCCACTAAGTACCACATCGATGGGAGCCCACTGAACACTGTAGGCATTACAAGAGGTCTGGGGACACAGGTTGACAGCAACCTCTCCTGTAAGCACCACATTGCCACTGTGGTCAGGAAATCCTTCTATGTGGCACATCTCATTACCAAGGGTTTTGCATCCATGAAGAAGGAGATCATTGTCTCTGTGTACTCTTCCCTCATTACATCAATCATCAAGTATAGTGCTCCATTTGGCATATCCCTCACTAGACACCTGTAACAGCTGGAGAGGCCACAGAAGTATCTCACAATGAGGATCCTAGGCTTTAAACACATGTCCTACACAGACAAATTCAAAAGAATCCAGCTATTCTCTGTCTCATATCACCTACTTTGAGTCGATCTCTGCTTGACTTGCAAAGCCATGTCTGACCCAGCTCTTTTACAAATGCTACATCTAAAGACATCCCAATCTCTCTGCACCGCACACTGCAGGGATCTCAACCACATTACCACAATAAACACAACATGCTGGAGGGACAGGTTCCTCACCCAGAGACTGCACACGCCCTGGAATAGACTTCCCAGACATGTCAAGCAAACCACCTAGATGACTCTGTTCAAGAGAGATCCTGATGAGTGGATGGGTAATAGAAAGTTCACCCCAGGGATCACTCCAGTGGCTCTACTTGATGGGGTCACTGTGAACTAATGTCTGGTGGCACAATGGCAGGTCACTTTGATTGGTTAGGCTTGTAATGGCTCCAGGGCTATTAGCCTAGTACACACCTATGAAACTATAAGGGGAGTGACATCGGCATGACTGATACTGTAGGCCAATGGGTGGGTAACTTATAAAAATACTTCTTCCTACAAACATATACACTTTCACGCCCACACACACATTTCCCAGTACTGAGAGTAGAACCCCTGTCTATCTAGTTATTTCTACTACAGCGTTACACAGTTATCACATGCACTACAGAGCTTAGTGAACTGACAACTGGCCACAGGTGCTGATAAGGGGAATTACATCAGCAGGACTGATAAAGTATGCCAGTGGGTGTGAAACTTATCAAAATACTTCTTCCTACAAACATACACACTTTCAGACACACCCACACACACATTTCCCAGATCTGAGAGTAGAGCCTCTGCCTATCTAGTTATTTGTACTACAGCGTTATTCACACGCTACAGAGCTTACTAAGCTGACAACTGGCCAAAGGTGCTGATAAGGGAAATGACATCAGCAGGACTGAAAAATTAGGGAGGTGGGTGGAAGAGTTATCAAAATACATCTTTTTACAAACATACACACACACTAATTTGCCAGATTTGAGATTAGAACCCCTATCAAGATAGTGATTTGTACTATTGTGTTATACAGTTATCACACATGCTACAGAGCTTACTGGGCTAGCAACTGGCCAAAGGTGCCAATAAGGGGAATGACATCAGCAGGACTGATAAAGTGGGGCACTGGGAAGTGTTGTGGGTGGGAATGACCTAAAACTGCTTCAGCTACAAACACACACACACACACACACACACACACACACACACACACACACACACACACACACACACACACACACACACACACACACACAGAGCTGCCAGTATTGAGATTAGAACTCCTACTTATCTAGTTATTTCTACTAGAGTGTTATGCAATTATTGCTCGCACTACAGAGCTTATACGAGTGATTGCTGTTCAATGGTACTTCTAAGGTGAATAAAAGCATTAGATCTTGTGAAGTAGGGTAATGTGAAGTGCACTGAGTGGGAAGAATCTCCTAATACTTGGACCTGTGGAAACACACACACATGTTACACAGTGGGGCTCACCTTTTATGCTGGCATATGCGACTGTTTACAACTGGTATGCCACTGTCCACAGCAGGACATCACTGTATGCCATTCAGGGTATCTGTGTGTGTGACTCACTCTGTGTCCCCCTGTGTCTCTCTCTGTATCACTGTCTGTCTCTCAGTTCCCCACACTTATGTGTGTGTATGCTTGACATATGTTATCTGTTGCCCATATATATGTGTGTGTTTCTCACACAACAGATACAGATATATCACATATGGGCCACCTACAGCTAGCTGAGGGTAATCCTGTTTGATGTGTGTGTGTGTGGGGGGGCAGTTGAGGTGTACATAGCTGTCTGTATGAATGGACATATATATATATATATATATATATATATATATATATATATATATATATATATGTATATACACAATACAGTCATATATTCCAATGTGGGTTCCAACATGTCCTGGGATTCTCTAAGTGTAGGGGCATGCCCAGTGTGACCTTCTATAGTTAGGGTGGGACTCCATTCCAGAGATAGCTGTACTCCAGTCCAGGGATTTGTGTGCTACAGCCATACCTCTCAGGTGTACACAGGACTTTCCTCAGGGTACTTGTTTTATTTAGCAGACATTTTCTGACATATCTGTAGTCTGAAACTGCAATGCATTGTGTCATTACCTAGTGCCAGACATCCTCAGATCCTCACAGTGCTTTACCAGAGGAATACTACTTCTATGATGCTTAGACTAATATTATGAGGGCAGCTATGTAAATTCTTGCTCAACAAGGCCATTTGTGAGGTGTGGCTGCAGCCAGTGTAGTAATGACACACACCTGTGTGAACATTCCACAAACCTGGTGATATACTGGCTGGGGATCTCTTACTTGTGTGGTATCTTTCTAACCTGAGATGTCATATCCTTGTGAGTGCATACCTCTGACCTGTACATTTTTTGGCGGGTTGTCCAGGTGTTTGGCTAGAGGTTTCATCCTTTCTATGTAAACTTGTGTTTTTATGGCACGTTAGTTACATAAAATTGAAGTGTGATATTACAAAATAATACAGACATTACTGTTTCTGAATACATAACTTCAGACAATTCCCACTACTGCAAACCCCTCACCCTACCAACTTTCTCAGTATGTGAGGGTGATATTTACAGCACATGCCTGTCATTGTGCCTTTGTTCCACTTTTCTTTCTGCCATTGTCCAGAGATCTTGTTGTCAGAGGCTGGGAGTTATGGGTGTGGGTACAGAGTGCATTCAACTGTGGAGGCATGTCCATTATTTGTAAAAGCAAACATAAGAAAAAGGATTATTGAGAATGATCACTGGCAACAGTACCACAAAGCACTTATATTCACAAAAGCCTTGGCACCTCTGCTACACATCCTTCAAGGTGTCACTAATATGTGTAGCATGTTCCACATAGCACTGTGACTTCCAGGACTGTCAGTGACAGAGCAGTGGGTGTCACTGACATGAAAAACAGTTAGCACTGCAGTTACTTGCACATGGCCCTGTCAAAGGCAGCACTGTACCTAGGGCAGTACAAGACAAGTGCCAAGAAAACGTGCTGGCCAGATCCAGACAATATTAACCACACATGCACATAGCTCATTGACCCCTGCATATTGTGGACAGGCAACATGTTTTCATATGTATTGGTACAGCTCTGCCAATGTGTGCTATGCTGCTATTTCCATGCAAACATATATGTTACTGCATTTGTGTTGGTATATGGGGGGGCACACCTGTCCACTGTACACATCTGCACAGACTGTGCTGATATTTGCTTTACATTTTGTTTACATTTACAATACTATTGTGCCCTGTCTTGGGGACTGTAGGCATATCAGTAAAGAGCCCAGGTCAGATTGTACTGGCATACGTTTGAGTTTCAGACTTCTTACCCTTCATAGCCTTACTGCAACTGCGGGTCCTGCTGTGCTATCACAGGTTGAGTCTATAGGGGGGTTAATTCAACATTGCCGCCATTTGCATGCCTTTACCAGACATTTCTCTGTGGTTTTCTACAGCTGACTTGCTGTGTGGGTGTGAAGGGTGGTTATGGGAACCCACCCTGACATCCATGCCTGTGACCTATGACCCCCCATTTAGTTGTCCCCACACCTATACTGCAGTGGGATTTGCCACCTTGGGTACTACTGCATAGTGTGTGGAGGCCAGTTTTGGCCAGACATTTCCTGGTGTCCCACATAGCTGTCAGTTGTGTGCTGCTATCCCAGTAGGCCACCCCATTCCCTTGCATGCATGCAGCATTACCATAGATATGCTAGCAGAACATACTATTCCATTCATTTATTGTTAAAAAGACTGACTTACCTTGTGCTTGCAGCAGTTATGAGGACAGTGCTTGAGGGCTGCCTATGTTGGATGCACACAGTACACTGCCTATACATGGTAAGTTACAGGTAATGTAATGCGTATGTCATCCATTTTATTCTGTGTGTGAGTCAGAGAGAGGTGTCCATCCTTGGAGTCCCTACAGTGTCAGTGTATGTGCTATGCGTTGCCTCTTTGCCACGGTGTGAGCATACATGGCACACCTCCGTCTGCCTCCAGGAGCAGGCTCAGGGGCCTCCTCCTGTGAATCCCTCCGTGCCTGTGGGGACCTTGGCAATGGTGGTGGGCTGTGTGACCTTTCCCTGTACTGTTCCTGCAGCAGCTGTTTCCACAGGATCATATTCTGTAGCATGGCACATACTATGAACATGTGTGCACATGTGGCTGGAGAGTACTGCAAGGCTCCACCAGATATGTCAAGGCAGCGAAACCATGATTAGAGCATCCCAAACGCATGCTCTATAATGATCCTGGTTTGTGCGTGTGCCTCATTATAGGTTCATAGGTAGTTACTAGGCTATCAACCTAAGGACCTAAGTAAGCTTAGCCAACAAGGTTCCCTGGCTTTTGCCACCTAAGTAAATTATTTTCCTCTGCCCCTGTCGAGCAGAGCCACAGAAGTGATCCCCGGGGTGAATTTTCTATTTCCCATCCACTCATCAAGATTTTTCTTGAAGAGTGCTAATGAGGAGCTTTGTTTGATATGGATGGGTAGCTTGTTCCAGAGTATGGGAAGTCTTTGAGACAGGAATCTATTCCTCCAGCATGTTTTGTTTATTGTGGTGACAAGGTTTAGGTCTCTAGAGCATGTAGCTTGGAGGGATTGGGATTTCTTTAGTTGGAGCATGTCCAACAGCTCTGGGTTTGTCATAGCTTTGTATGTTAGGCAGAGATCACCTTGGAGTAGGCGATATGTGATGGAGTAAAGCTGGAATTTTTTTGAGACAGTCAGCGTAGGGCATTTGTTTGAGGCCAGTAATCCTTTTTGTAAGGTACGTCTGCAGCCTTTCCAGCTGTTGTAGATGTCTTGTGAAGTACATTCCAAAAGGGGCATTGTACTCTATAATGGGTCTAATGAGTGACAAGTAGAGGGGAACAATGACCTCTTTTTTCCTGGATGGGAACCCTTTTGTGATGAGGTGTGCCACATAGAAGGATTTCCTGCCACTGTGGTGATGCGATTATCGAAGGAGAGACTACTGTCCACCTGGGTCCCAAGGTCTCTTATCACACTTTTGGTGTTAAGTAGACTGCTGCCTATGTGATAGTTCATGGTTACAGAGTTTTTACCAAAGGGGATGACAATGCACTTTTTGGCATTGAGCTTGAGGCCATGGCTCTGACACCAGGTATCTGTCTCAGTGAGGTCCTTCTGTAGGATGTCCACATCCTTTGGGGACTCGATTATGGCTCCTAGTTTGCAGTCATCTGTGAACTTCATTAGCCAGAGACCTTCTGTGTTAGCCTGTACTTCAGAGAAGTAGATACCAAACAGGAGAGGACCCAGGACTGAACCCTGTGGTACTCTATTTGTCACTGGTTTAAAGTCTGATTTGGAGTCTGCAACTTTTACAGTGTGGGTTCTGTCAGTGAGCCAGTTGGCAACCCATCTTGTGACATAGGGATTTGTACCTAGTGTAGTGAGTTTATCTATAATTCTATAATGGAGGATGGTGTTGAAAGCCTTGGCGAGGTCAGGATAGGCTGTTTGAACCACCTTACCCTTGTCTACAGCTTTGGTGACTGTTTCAAAGAAATCTATCAGGTTTAGGAGACATGATCTGCCTTTTACAAACCCGAACTGGGTGGGGTCCAGAGTTTGGAGGTTACCAATGTCTTTGTTTGTAAGTTCCATGATGATATGTTCTATGGCCTTGCAGACCAGGCTCATCAGGCTAATAGGGTGATAGTTCCCAGGGTCTGTGGTGGCTCCCCCTTTGTGGAGTGGGATAACTGTTGCTGTGCACCATTCAGTGGGCACAAAGCCTGAAGTGAGGCTATGATTGAACATGGTACTTAAGTGGGGAGCCAGTTCGTTCTGAAGTTCATGTAAAATGCAGCCTGGGATGTTGTCCAGTCCCATGGATGCTGTGTTCTTGGCTTTAGAGAGTGCGCTCATAGTTGTGATTACAGGGACTCTGCATTCTTCTGGTAGAGATATGGGCCCTTTAGGGAGTGAGAGGGGGTAAAGTTAGTACTGAACCTATCTGCCAGGATGTTGGCAATATCAGTTGGTTCTGTAAATTTTGTGCCATTGTGCTGTAACTCAGAGCAGAGCTGGGTGTTGCCATTGAGATTCTTGACATAGTTATATAATGCTTTGTGCTTGTCCTTAGAATCAGTGGTGGTTTTCTTTTCGTAACTAACTTTGGAGGATTTTATGAGGGATCTCAGCTTCTTACTGAGGCTGACCAGGGATCTCCTCCACTAATGGGATTTTTCTCTCTTTTGCAACAGTTTCTTTCTTCTGTTGTAGACTTTGTTTATGGCAGGGGACCACCAGATTGGCTTCCTTTTTTTGGAGGCTAGCATCTTGGTTCTGTTAGGGATAGCACGATCCATGCAGTCGTATAAATGCTTATAGAGTGCATTTGTGTAGGATTTGGCAGTCATAACTGTATTGTCCATCTGCATGGGTGTCGTGAAGTTTGCCACTTCTGTCTTAACTCATTAACCCCAAGTACCATCACAGGGTGCCTCTAAGGTTACATCTGAGCGCCCCCTTATATGCTGACTATCCATGTATGTTACACCCGAGCGCGTCTAGCAAAACAACTAAGTTTAGAAAGGCAATATAACACCACTGATAAAACTCTTTCCTGCTTTGTTAACATGTAGTTAAACTAATCTGCTTTTAAACAGTATCTCTGGCCTTTATGATAAGTCTTCATGCCATAACACTGTTAATTTATAACACTAATTGAAGAATGTATAGTGCTGACAATGTAATTTCTGCAACACTAAAATAACTACAGATACAAGTACTTTATAAAAATAAGTAACGGCCAGGGTCTATGTTGCTAACTTGCGAGGTTTCCCATAAATCTATGTTGCTAACTTGCGAGGGTTTCCCATAAATCATACAGCATTGATGGGGAAAACAAAACAGTGTTCACTTTCTTTTCCATGCCCTGTGCAGAAACTTTCTAATATGACTACGTGACACACATAAATGAGTGCTGACTGCAGCAGATTGTATGCCCATAACTGGTAAGCTGCATATAATAAATCTTTGTCTTCTGAGCTTTAATGGGGAATGGGGAAACAACACCTAATGCGGAATGTGTAAGCATACACTTCAAAGGAATTCAGTCTGAGTTTAGTATATGCAATATAATTTTGTCTTTGCCCAAATGGAAGATGGTTAGTAGTTGAGCTATGGCATTTTGTGCTGGATTTTTTCATGTTTGGTATCTCTGTTTTGTTATTTTCTTACAGAAATCTTCGGCGTTATGTACTTGAAACACTCCTCTCATTGTTGAAATTATTTTTGATGTTTAAGTAATATGTTTTATATGTATTTCTGATAAACAGGAAGTCTGTTTAATGATATTATTCTGTGGCATTTTTGAAGTCCATATGCTGCCGTAATCCCTGACTGATGTGTTAAAAAATTGTTTAGTATTTATTTGAGGGCCCTGTTAATCCCTTATTTTTATTGTTTCCTGTCCAGTTGTTCTCTGCCTTGTACTTTTTTCCTTCCAGATCAGGCAGCTTCTTCATGAACCTGCATCAGAGTGCCTTGACTTGTACCTGCTTGACTGGTATTGTTCCTTCCTTGGTTGAGGAGTTTAAAATGGTTGTAATGCATGGAATACACCACAAAATGTAGGAGTAGTAAAACCTTATTATAGCAAAGTTCATACTCAAGAACCTCACTGTAATTAGTTTGTTGTAGGGAGATTCTTGCGTGTGAACCCTGCCATTAATTAGCAATTCTTCTGCTGCCTCGCATGGCAGGCACCACAGAACAGCACAAACACATCTTGAGAGCTTTGAAAATACTTGACATTGGCAAATGAACTGCCAATCAGCCAGCTACTTTGAAATACCTCCCAAATGTCCTTGATTTGTATCTCAAGAGTTTTGATTTTTTGTTCCCAGCAAAATTGGTGACTGTGTGTGGGGAAAATAGTGGGTTACAATAAACATGATTATGTTTAGAGACTTGAGAAAATTCTCTTGACTCGGAATAAAAGTACCAGTGTTTTAGAAAGTGTAATTGATCTAGGGCTTTTGTAGCTGGTGGCTTAGTCCAGGATTCTAGGCAAGTGTCTTACAGCTGCGGCTGTTGCACACTTGAGACTTTTTTAAAAAAGAAAATTCTTAATGGTAACTTATTTGGGTGTTAGACACTATGATTGGGTGCCTGAATGTAAATTGTGTTTGAGAAATGGATTCTAAATTTTAACTCATGTTTGCTTTTGAGAGCGAGAATTTCTTAGGAGTGCAAGAAATTTATCTCTATGGTTAGATTTTCTTGGACTTGATTTCCTGAGCACATAAAGTAGTTATAATTGTCGGTCTTATTATAATACTGAGTGCTGTACATATCCTAATAGTTAATAACATTAGCTGAGATGCGTTAATGGTGCCTTCTTGCCTTGCACAACATAATTTTTGTGTGAAATACGTTTATCAAAATTTAAAAGAGTGCGGCATCAGGATGCTGGCTATTCTGTACAAGTCCAAGTCGTAAAGTACAATTACAAGTCATAAAATTTACAGCGCAAGTCTTGTCAGTACTGTTATTTGTTTTTGTTTTGTTTTTTGTAGAGATATGTTAAAGGACTGGTGTCATCTGTTGAAAGTGTTTTTAGTGGTTGCTTAAATTGTGTAGCTGAGAACCATTGATGTAAAGTATTTCATCATAACCATAGATGTGTGTTTTGAAGGGGCTTTAGAATTCATAGTAGTACCTGATAAATACTGTACTTATTGTATGTTTCGACAGAGTACTGTGATTTCCTGCTGAGGTTAAACATGCAACTGTGTCTGTGAAAACTCTTTGCTTGCTCTCTAGCTCACGTAGTGTTTGCCTCACTACCTTTTTCTCTCTTTCTCCATGTACCAGCCTTGTGTTCCTGTACGTCCCTGCAGTAGACCACCTGAATGTACCCTGCTGGACGTCTAAGAAAAATAGTCCTAAATTAAGAATTAACCTACCAGCTCCTTGAGAGACCTTTCCTTGATAAAAGACAAAGTATGATAAAAGTGAAAGTATGTGTTGTTATAGCTACTAGAAAAATTGTAATAATAATAATAATAATAATAATAATTTTTTATAGATACTGCTAGGTTAGGCAAGCTTCCCAGTCAGGTTAGCCAGCAGCCAACCTCCTCCCCCATTTAGCTTTTTAAATAACCCTTACTTCCAGCTTATACACTCTTTATCTCTAACTAGTTTATCCCCCCCCCCTCTCCCTTTGCCTGAAAACCGCTTTAGGGGACCTATTTGCTGCAATAAAGTGACTGGTCACTAGGTGGTGCCTTAATTCAAGCTTTCTGTATACTTAATTTTTTCATCTTTCTTAGCCATACCTCCCTAACTCTGTTCTCAGTTTTCTTCTGACTTACTGTTTTACCTTCTTTCCTTTGTCCTAAGGTATCTTTTATCACATTCTACTCCTCTAACATTCCAAGTCTATTCTTGCTAGCCTCTTAACTTTCTTCTACATGCTCTTACCTTCAGACTTACCTGCATAATTTCATACTTAACTGATTGTCATCCTCGACAGTCTACTCTCTTGTCTCTACCCACTCCGTTCGCCCTGCGGGCTCACTCTGCTCCCCTACCCTGCCCCCAATTTCCACCCGCCCCCAGTGCTCCTACATTTATTCCTCCAAAAGCCACACCCCCATTGCATCTACTCCAATCAAGCAGATCACATAATTTCCACTCCCAACCCCCATTATCACAACACACTCACTGTTACCTTACCTCTCATCCTTCCTTGTTACATCACCCCACCTATTTATATATCTGCTAACCTGCTTACAAAACTCTACCTCCCATTCTTCTCCCACATCTCAAACCAATACAATGTCTATATCAATCATCCCATACCAATTACAACTATTCATCTTGGTCTCACTCTTACCTCCTCTAACCACTGCCTATCTCTTAACCTCCTATGAACAACCTCTATACTCTACACTTCCCTTCCCCTCCAAACACACTTCAACACCACTATTAGCTATCTCTCCAAACTTCCTAAACTTCATATCCAAACCCAGCTACCTACTAGCCAAATATCATCGACTAGCACACATTAAGTATACCAACCTAAATACTAGAAAATTATTTGACTATTATTGTAAGCCCCTCCACCCTAAACACATAACACTCCTCCACTCCTTACTAGATGGGGACATTCATCCTAACCCTGGCCCAAACTATACCCTTACCACTGCAAATGGCAACCAAATATAACTAGTACCCTAGGACCTACCAAACTTTCTTACTCACTCTCTATAGCCCATCTTAATATACGCAGCATTTGCAATAAAATTGCTCAACTTCATGCCCTCCTACATGTCCACCTATTTGACATCCTATGTTTATCGGAAACTTGGCTAAAACCAACTGTTAAGGACAATGAAGTCACCCCACCTGGTTACAATATCATTAGACTAGACCGCACAGCCAAAAAGGGAGGAGGGGTAGCAATCCTCTATAAAGTAGAGCTACAAATTAGCACTGTAAATCTTAGTCCACCTTTAGACAATAATGCTGAAATCCTTATCTCTACATTTCAGGTCAACACTTGTAAAGCCATAAATATTATCTGTATATATCTTCCTCCAGGAAATAACATCAGTACACTCAAGAATATCCTTAACTGGCTTTCTTTTAATCTCCCACAAGAAACCATAGTCCTAGGAGACTTTAATATTGACTGGAAGTCCTGTAGTAATATACACCCCACCACCCATATTAACCTTTATGGCTTCTCACAAACCATTAACTCCCCTACCAAAACCAATAGACCCAACAACAAAGAAAGTACCTTGGACTGGATACTTACTAATAGTCCTCATCAAACTTACAAAGTAGGAACCCTCCCTGATAAACTAATTGACCATTCACTAACTTACATCATCAGACATAAAACCAACCTAACCTTTCCTAACACTTTCAGAACAGTACGCACCAAAAAGCAATTTAATCCAGAACTTTTCCAAACAGAACTCAAACAATGTAATTGGTCACCGCTAAAATCTCTGCCACTCAGTGAAGCAGTAGAATACTTCAATTCCACATTCTTAGCCATCCTGGACCATCACACCCCAGTACGCTCTGTCAGAAATAAAGCTAAACCGGCCCCTTGGCTCTCTAATAATACTAGGCAAAAAATCCTTCTCAGAAACAAATCCTGGGCAAAATGGCATACTACTAAGAATCCTACAGATCAACAAACCTTTAGGCAACATAGAAATAATACAAAAAAGCCATACTGTTAGATAAACAAAACTTTTCCCTCCAATTACAGCAAACCTATTACAAGGAACCACAAAAGTTCTGGACTAGCATTAACAAACTTTTATGCCCAGGTCAATCTATCACTCCCAACCCACTAGGCTCTAACCCTGAGAATCCCACACATACTGCTAATGCTTTCAATTCTTTCTTCACAGACGCCACCCAAACTCTTGCTAGCCATCTATCTCCTGATACCTCAAAACTGCCTACTTCTGCTACAAACCCACCTCCATCATTTCATTTACAACCAGTGGCTACTTCATTTATTTGCTCCCTTCTCCTAAAATTAAAACCTACTACCCCCTCAGCTGACCAACTCCCAGCAGAATTCCTGCAAAAAGGAGCTAAAGCCATTGCCTATCCCATCTCCATTTTCATCAGTAGAACCATAAGTGAAGGAACTATCCCATCTATCTGGAAAATTTCGCATATCATCCCACTACATAAAGGGGGGAACTCCAGTGACTTCTCTAACTTTCGTCCTATAGCTCTGCTATCTCCTCTTGCAAAAATAATGGAAACGTGCATCCATAAGCAACTACCTAACCACCTTCTCCATAACAACTTACTTGCCAACTGTCAACATGGATTTAGACCTTTCCACAGTACCACCACTGCCCTGCTATCCTTCACAGACTGTATCAACAAAAATCGTAACAAAAATATTCTTTCCTCTGCAGTCTTCATCGATTTATCTAAGGCTTTTGACATGGTTAATCACCAACCCCTTTTACACATACTGAAATCCCTTTCACTTGATCCTCTAGCCATGAACTGGTTCAAATCTTACCTAGGAAATCGGCAGCAGGCAGTACTCTGGCAAAATAAACTATCTAATCACCTTATCATTTCCCTTGGTGTTCCACAGGGCTCCATATTAGGCCCACTTCTATTTTCCATTTATATTAATGACCTTCAATCAGCAATTCCACACACTAACTGCATTCAATATGCAGATGACTACTATAATCTGTTCAGCCACTTCTCAAACTGAACTTCAGTCTCTTACCCAAAAAGCTTTCAGTACTGTAGAACAATGATTCTCAAACTGCTGTCTCCTCTTAAACCCCCAAAAAACTAAACTGTTACTCTTCACACCAACCCAAAAGTCCACCCCAATACATTTCACACTCACATCTAATAATGGTACTCTTATTTCTCCTGACCTAACCACTAAACTCTTAGGAATAACAATAGACAACAACCTCAACTTTGATACTCATATAAACAGCACAATAAAATCAGTTAACAAAAAACTGGGATCCCTTTACAGAATCAAGCCCTTTCTTACACCAGTAGCTAGTACCGCCATAGCCAGAACTCACTTAATCTCCACTGTACTCTGTGCTTCACCTATATACACTAATCTTTCTAAAAACAACCTCAACAAACTGGCAACATCCTATAATAATATTGCTAGATTTGCTACAAGCTCTCCTTTCAGAACTCATCACTGTCTAAATCTAAAACAACTTGACTGGCTAGAATTTCTTAACCAGCTTCAATTTCACCAGCTTGCTATAACCCACAAGACCCTGTATCAACCCAGCAACACTCCAATACTCTCTAGCCTCATTACACCTTGCAATAATCTCAAGAATTTACGCTCCTCAAACAAACTGCTGATCAATACTTCCAGATCCAACAACTCAGCAGGTGACTCCCTGTTCTCTAACACTGTTGCAAAACTATGGAATCTTCTACCAACTGAACTCACAACTCAGACTTCTCTCTCACTTTTTTAAAAGTAATCTAAAACCATTTCTCAATACACACTGGCTATGCTCCTGTACTAACCCTGACTAACCTTTTTTTCCTTTACACTAATCATCACTCTACATCTCTATAATCTTACCCTTAAAGAATCAATATAACATGTTATTGCAAATAAAAATTATGTATATATGTATATTGTACCCTCTCCTGTACATTACCCTTTGCTGACTATTGCACGTTATGCTGACTACCAGTATTGTATTTTGTACTTTTTAAAAAACTAATGTTTTTATGAAACAATAGCTGTTTTTGTTTAATTTGATCTGTTTTGACTTTTATATTAATTCTGTATGTATCTTGGAGCTTTTCTCCCCAGGCCTCTACTGAAAATGGACATGTATCCAGCTAGACTAGCCCGGTCAACAAATGTAAAATAAAATAAATAAATAAAATAAATAAATAGATCTGTTGTAAGTGAATGTGGTAACGCTTGTTAATTTTGCTTGATGAAAATGAACTTCTGTCTGTGTTAAATGTGTTGTTGATGATTTGATGGTGCAGCATTATGCTTGGGGTATGTAGACCTCTGAGTTTACCTTCCTGCACTTTGTCTCTGGAACAGATTATTATGTCTGGTTAAGAAAAATGTAAAAAAGCTGAATACAAATAAATGCATCATCATCTCCTTTGAGAGAGTGACATCCCCACAGATTATTATATTAATAACGTCCTAAGCATGCAATCAGTCGTGAGGGATTTGGGCACCCAGATTGATAGCAACCTGACTTTTGACCACCATATTGCTTCCATTGTACGGAAAGCTTTCAGCATGACCCACCTCATAAGTAAGGGTATCTCATCCAGGGACAAGGAGGTCATACCATCCCTATATTCTTCCCTTCTAAGGCCCATTGAGTACAATACCCCACTTGGCATGTACCTCGCAAAGCACATGCACAAGCACATGCATATATATATATAATTTTGGTGATTGTGCGTATCTCAACATTTTCCTGAAGGGGTCATTTGGGTGAATGTTTCATTTAGGGACATGTGTATAACATGTAGCAATGAAGATGTTGGTAGGAGAAATAATTAATTTGTGTACCAGGGAAGTGGTTGTGCATACATGGTCAGACTGCTGAAGATCGTAATACAGATATGGTGTAACAAGAATAGGTTATCTACAGCTCAGGTTTCAGTGATGGTTATTATATTTTTTTGTTTATGCATCCAGCTTTCAAGAATAATTTATTATCTATTAACAATATGCACATACTGCATTGAGGAAAACTGATGGATCTTATTGTAACCAGAGTGATGGTCACATGTGATAACTGGAATCATTACTTTTGTGACTAATTCTTACATGGATGACCCAGATAAGTTTGCCATTTCTGCTTGTATTACTGTACTTCCACTAATACTCACTAGTTGGGCATGTTTCCACACTTTGTAAGTCATGGGTGTAAATTAGGTGGTAGGAGGAAAGGCTCAGTAACATCCAAGTGTTATACTATTTGACTGAATTATAATGATATCCACACTAGCATGTATTAGAACATGCTAATGCAAAGAATACTGCCCCTGTGGCTAGGATGGAAGATTTGGATGTGCTAACCAGGTAATGCATATGATATATATATATATATATATATATATATATATATATATATATATATATGTAGTCTTCCAATACATCTGTCAAATATCAGTAGTAATTTGTTTGCAATTTCTTTCCTGTGGAGGTTTATCCACCTTCTGACACTGACATGTCTTCACGACCAGGAGAATGACAAGTGAGAGTGTGGATATGTGGCCATTCCTACATTCACTGGACTGCCAGCCATGCCTCCAAAACTGAAAACCAGTACAACTTGAGCTTCCCCACATCCAGTGTGAAGGTATACTGGATTGCAAGAATAGGTATGCATTGGAGCGGTGTACTGCAGTTGTTGGAAGAGAAGTGTCCCATCTACCCTGAGCCCGACATTCTTGTGCTGCACATTGGAGGGAATGATGTCCTCAGTCAACCACCTGGAAGGCTACAGTTTCAAATCACAGCAATTTTTGAACACCTGCAGTCGTGGTGGCTACGTTGTCATTTTGTGTGGTCAGATATAATTCCTCGACAGATATGGAAAACAGCAAACAGTCAATGGGCAGCTCAGAAGGCCAGAGGTTTACAGACTGGGTTCATGCATGGCTTGATGCAGAGGGTTGATGGATCTACAATTTGACATGACAGCATCACTGCGGAAGATGTTCACCTGTTCAGAAGGGATGGCAAGCACCTAACTGATGAGGGCATTGCGTTGTTCTTGAATGACCTCCACGATGGTGTGAGGAGAGCTTTGCAGGATTGGTAACATGCAGCTTGTGAGAAGAATGGAAAACACCCATGACCAAGTAGGACCAGTATAGTAAGTAAAACTCTATAATGAAATGTGTTGTGTAAAATATATTTTTCTGAGTTTGGCAAATAACTGTGGTAAGGAGCTGGTGAGGATGCTGAGAAAGAACAACTGTTTCAGGAGAGTGCTACCACGCACAATCTAATATGTCAGTGACCATCCTACAATATTTCTTTTTTTAGTCTGCTTTTATCAGCCATGTGTAGAATTTAGATGACAGGAAGGGCTTACTAATACAGAACTTGATCCCTTAGGTCCATTGCTGAATGGACACATGTAAAGAGAAAAGGCATAGGTAAGGCAGACTGCTGACACTGAAGGAGGTTGTGAGACTACAGTGGTATCAGCTGTCTGAGTGGGTAGCCAGCACAGCTATCAGACAGATCAGCTGGCCTTGCCTGCCATTGAAGTCCCATGCCTGTCCTGGGTTCATTAGTGGAGTGGTGGTCCTTACCTTGCTTTTTCTCTTTAAATGTACCCATTCAGCAGTATGTTGGCTACACCAAGAATGTGCATATTTACAATCATATGTGTTTACATGGTAAAACAACTGCTTCTGAATGCTGTACACATGTACAGATATCAGTTTTGTTTGGACTCAGGTTATGGAAATTAAGATTTTTTTCATATTTTGGTAAATAACTTTGCAAGGGAACAGCTGAATGTGATAAGTAATACCCCATTTTGAAGACAGTATTGATAGTTCCAACATGGTAAAATAATTGTGCCTGTATGTTGTACATGTGCAGATATTAAAGTTTGTTTTGGGGTTAGGTTATGGAAATTATTCTTTTTTTCATATTTTGGTAAATAACTTTGCAAGGGAGCATGTCAGTGAGCCAAGTAATACTTCATTTTGAAGACAGTGTTACTCCTCACAACATGGTAAAAGAACTGTGTCTGTGCACTGCACACATGTACAGATATCACAGTTTGTTTAGTCTTGTAGGATTATGAAAATTATACATTTCCAATACTTCTCATTATTATGCCCATATCTTTGCAAGGGAGCATGGTAATCAGACAAATGATGCATCATTTTGAAGCTGACATTGAGACGCATGACCTCTATGCTGATATGTAGGCTCTGTCTGTTACAGGTGATGTGATATTATGCTTTCTTTATTTATCAGTTATGAGAAATATTATATTAATCATATTTCTGTGAATATCTCCATAATGGAGCATCACACAGTAATGGTTAAGGTATCATTTTAAAGCTGGCATTCATACTAACAAATTAAATACAAATTGTATGGGTCTACATGGTACATTGACCAATATATTGTGCTTTGGTTTTCCAAAAAGGTAAAAAGTATGCACAATATCAACATTCCTTGCCAAATATTTAATAATGACTTTGATATACACTATCAACATTTACACTGTTGGAAAGGTCAGTGTCTGCTGAACAACTTTTGTGTTTACATTTTTAGTCTAGCTCTTATAGTTAAAGAGATATGAACATTTGATTTCTGTATGGTATTACAACTGGATTTTCTGAAAATGAGCTCAGACTGCACTGTTGTTGTGGAATTAAGCAGGCAGATTTTTCTGAGCTGCTCCAGAGTGAATGAGTTAAGTAGCATGAAGTTGGCTTTGGTTTCCTTAATGAGGGGTGGGGGTGGAATGTGGATATCTAGGGTGATTAGCTTATGGTCGAATCTGACCAACAAGGAGTTGACCTCAGGTGTGGAACACCGGTCGCTCATGTTGGTAATGACTATGTCTAAGATATTGTTGCCCTTGGTGAGGATGTGGATAAGTTGATCCAGGGTATTGGAATTTATGAATTCCAGAAAGCGTTGAGTGAAGGTGTTGGTACATGAGTAGTTTTCTCAGTTAATGGTGGGGTAGTTGAAATTGCCCATTATTAGGGTGTTTGGTTGAGCCCTAATATTTTCCAGTATATAAAGAAAAGAGGATTGGGAGTCCTGGGGCATGATGGGGGATCTGTAGCAAGCTACAATTTGGATTGCAGTTTTGCCCAGAGTTAGTTGCACTTGGATAATCTCAGATGCATTATGCTGAGCAACTAGCCTGGAGGTGTGGATATCCTTAATGAATATGGACACACCTCTGTCTTTAGTGTTTCGGTCCAGGTTAGATGGCCAAAAGGTGTGGTATGAATTATAGCCTGGTAATGCAGAGGTGATCTCTCTGGAGCCTTGAACCAGGTCTCAGTCACTGCATAGATATTGATGTTCTCCATTTTAAGAAAAGCCTTGAATGAGTGCATTTTGAGGTTTAGACTTCTAACATTGAGTAGCATTACCCTCAGTTTTTGCTTGCCTGTACCTGTTACAGTGGTGAATTTGTCATTTGAACCTTGCCTAAAAAAGGCACTATAGGGGCGGCAAGAGCCTTAGCCAGTATTCGGAATCTCAGGGGTGACAGATGCAGGCCATCTCCACCAAAGCATTGTGATCTGTTGACCATGTCATCCCAGGCAGACAGATACTGGATCCCTTTAGAATGACAACAGAAGCTTAGCCAATTGTTGAAGTCAGTCATTTTCTCCTTGTACTGTGGTACCATTCTGGGCAATGGTAGGATGCTACTCAGGGGTAGGGTAATACCTGCCTGGGCTACAAGATTGGAGAGCACTTCCATGTCTCTTTTCATGTAGTCCAGGGAGGTACATCTCAGGTCATTCACACCAACATGGACAATGACAGGGTCATGTGTGTACTTGTTGTGGAGTGGCCTGAGTGCATGGGTTATGTGGTGTTCATGTGTGTGTGTGTGTGTGTGTGTGTGTGTGTATGTGCATTACTGATGGGTGACATTATCCATGGCTCCAGTGCATAGCCAGCATCCCCCTTCAGATGGCCATATGGGATCCCCCACTGGCAAATGCCTGGTACAGCTGTGGAAAATGCCAGATGTGGGAGTCGTGATAGCTTGCAGGGCTGCCAGCACACGCATTCATGATAATGCCCTGGGCATTGCACATGACCTGGCAGTTAATGGGGGGAAGCCCTTGCAGTTTATGTAGACCCTACCTTGTTCACCGGGTTGTGCTTTGATGTGGATGTGCGTGCAGTCTATGGCACCCAGTACCTCCAGGTATTCTGCTACATGGTGGAAGAGATGTATATTGCTGGTCCTCTCCTCACGGGTGTTGGGGACGTAAATGTGCTCACCAGCATGTGGTAGCATGGCATCCATGAAATGGTGGAGTACCCTGGATGCAGATGCCTGTGAGAGCCCATGATGTTCCCAATAGGTGTTTGGAAAGTACTTGTAGATAGGATTCTTAAGGCTATACATACCTTGGTATCCATTGGGATGGGTTCCCCTCTGTTGGTTCTAGCTCTGAGTTGAGGCCAGCACAGATCGGTGATTTTCTGAAGTATGTCTCTGTCCACCCTGTAGCACTCTACTATCTCCAGATCATGCAGCCCCTGGTAGGTTACCCTGGGTATGAACACTCTTCTCCTCCTCCTTGGTCTGTGGCAGTTTTCAGCATTATCCTCCTCTCTGTCCTCAGCCTCTAGCACATACTGATGGATCAAAGCAATGGCAGCCCCTAACATTTTTCCAGTTAAAATTCCCCCGCATGTATACACCAATGGTGCAGAGTTTGTGGGAAAAGCCAGACTGTAAGGTGTTTCCATATACTGTTGTGCTGCAGATGCTGCCTGTATGATTGGCTGATTATGATACATTCCACGTGACACCTATATTACTCATGGCTTTGATTTGGTCACTGTGAGTGTTAGAGGCATTACTGGTAATTTGTGCATGATTGCCTTTATTCTGCAGTTGCCCTTTTTTAATCATTTTTTTACTTACATCTCCTGTCATTTTCAGCTATGCAGCCACCTGCCAGCTGTATTACTGTGTGCTTGGCATGGCCCACTGTAAGTTGCAAATGTCCCATATTAGTGATTTCTACTTCATTTCTTCTTTATTGTGCTGTTGCTCTTTATTTTATTTACATCTCCTCCCATTTTCAGCTATGCAGCCACATGCCAGCTGTATTATTGTGTGCTTTGCATGGTCCATTGTGTGTTGCAGTTTCCCATATTGCTGATTTGTACTGCATTTCCCTTGTTCTGCTATTTCCTTTTTCTTTTCCTATATCCTTCCTGTTTAAGCCCCGGCGTGCCACCCAGACCCATTTAGCTTGTGTAAACAGCAAGAAATGGCACTCCCCTGGGTGCGAACACGCTCCTCAGTTCATGGAATAAGTGTATACAGCCTCAGACACACACCTTCACTTAGCTGTGCTTAGCTAAGCACAAACCCAGGCAACAGAGCCCCAATGTACTTACAGCAAGCATGACACACCACCTTTTCATGTTAGTTGCTCCTCCTGTCTACATGATGGTGTTACAGCACCTACATGGTTAGGTGCAGTGTGACACTTAGAAGAATTTTGTGATTCAGTAGAAGTCCCCTAATTAACATACCCCCCTACCTTTATCCATAGTTACTGTACTACACAAGAGCCTTGCCCTTTAGCAACCACTGTTCTCTGCCATTGTTTTGATTCTGCTTGCCATTGACTATAATGGCAAAATGCAGCTTTACCTTAAAATGGACTTTTAATATTAATTTCTTTATTTTCCCCATGATCCCATTTGCGTGGCACTTCCCTATGCTTAAATGGCTGTGATCGGCTGAAAAATATTAAACTTTTATTTTTGTAATAATTAAACAGTTTAGCATGCCAATGGCCATATATTTGGCCATTGGCATGCCTACACATTAGGGTACATGCTTTTACTGGAGCTGTCATGGCTCCTTTTTCTTTTTTGCAGAAATGTATTCTGCTAGTAGCCGAATACATTTCTGCAGCTGACACTGTTCCTGCATGGCTACCTACCTGCTTCCTGGATCACTATTTTACCTCATTTTCATGGTTTTCACCAGCAAATGAGGTAATTAGCATCCCGCATAGGTTTCCATGCAGGAACAGTGTCGGTTTGCTTGTGCATGTCAATACCACACGTTCCTGGATCGCTCGGTAGTTATATAGCCACACTGCTCCTGCATGGGCAAAAAACGTTCGTAGATCCTGGGTATATATCAGTCTTTGAGCATATCTTTCAACAGTCTGGATATCCCTTGCATGTGCCACTGCCTTCTTGATCTCTGGACATTCGGGAACTTCTGAAAAAACATGAAGAAAGAAATGTAGAAAGCATGAGACATTTACATTTTTTAATGTGCAATGTATATTCCTGTGCCTGTTTTTCCTAGATGGTACTTCTGTCAGACCAAACACTAGTGTTAAGGAACAATCAACAACTTGGTGAAAGAAAAAAGTTCCAAGTTTTGTTACCTTTAAGACTACCAATATATATATATATATATATATATATATATATATATATATATATATATTTTTTTTTTTTTTTACTCCTCTAGAGATTTAAAATAAGAGAGAACATCACCAGGGGACAGCCTATTTCAACTAAACTGCAGCTATTTCAGAAGGATCAAGATAAATATAATCTAGACATTGTTCCTCAGATGGCCTGTTTGGTTGGAGGGACCATCAGAACTTCAGTTACTCCCCTTGAGAATATAGTCCTTACATTTATTTGCTACACAGCATGCCACATCACCTAAGGACCTCTCGCTCTAGCCTCACTAGCCTTACTCCATCTCTTAACTCCATGGCCCCCCTGCTCTGACTCTCATTACCCTACAGTATTTCCACCATGATGTAAACCTGAAAGATTACTGACTTTAATAATTGGCTTAGTTTCTGTTGTCATTCTAAGCAGGTGCAATATTTGTCAGCCTGGAAGGAGATGGTCAACAGACCACGCTGCTTTGCCAGGGATGGTCTGCACCTCTCCCCTCTAGACTTTCGAATATTAGCTAAAACATTGTCTTCTCTCATAGTGCCTTTTTTAGGCAATACCAACAATCAAAACCAAGAAAATCTAAAGGTATTACTGCTCACTGCTAGGAGTCGAAACAAAAAACTCCACTCCCAAGAAGCTCTCTTTACCCTAGAGAATGCTGATGTCTCTGCGGTCACTGAGACATGGTTTAAAGCCACAGAGAGCACACCAACAGTGCAAGGTTATAATGCCTTCCACACATTTAGGCCAGATATTTCACAGGCAGGGACTAAAGGTGGAGGTGTCTCTATTTACATAAAAAATAAATATACTTCAAGGCTGGTCAAACAGGACAATGCACTTGAGCTGCTCCATGTTTAAATCACCATAGGTAAAATCCAGTACCACTTCCTTGCAAGATATAGGTCCCCGTCTCTCACCCAGGAAACCCATACCATGTATTTAAATGTATTAGAAACACAAACCATCCAACTCAATACCATATTCATGGGTGACTTTAATTAGCCCACTATTAACTGGGAATCCTGTACAACACCAAACATACATGTACAGAGATTCCTGGATTTTGTAAACACAAACTACCTGGACCAGATAGTCAGTTCACCAAGCAGGGGTGCAACCGTACTGGATCTGATCCTTACTAATATAGGAGACTGCTGCACACCCCCTATGCAATGCCTTCCTTCATAAGGTCAGACCACAAAATGGTCTCCTTTGCAGAAAAAATAAAACCTGGACCCCCAGGTAAACCTGGAATATTCAGGAACTATTCTAAGGCTAATCTCCTGTTATTAAGTGAGAACCTGTCAAAATTTCAAGCCCCCATAAACCTTGAGAACACTTCTGCCTATGCAGAACTGTTCACAGAAACCCTGTACAAGCATGTTAATAGCTACATAGAGGCAGCTGTAACCACCAGGAAGAAGTACAGAACTAACTAAAAAAGCAAGCCACCCTAGTGGAATCACAAAATCAATCGGCTGTATAACAGGAGGAAGAAAATCATGGCAAAAATTAGGAGGTGCAGAACCCAGCAGGATCACTCTCATCAAACTAAACAAACAACTCAGAGGACAAATAAAGTCTATCAAACCCAAATTTGAGGTAAGTTTGGCCTCCCAGGCCAAGGACAACCACAAAGCATTTTTTAGCTATGTCCGCAACCTCAAAGGCAATACACAACTGTGTGCAGAGCTCATTGTAAATGGAGCCAATATACTGAGCCAGAAGATACATCATACTTCCTGGCTGATAAATTCAGCTTCAACTTTACCTCTCTCTCCCCCTCAACCTTCCCTCAGGAAATATCATAAAATATAACTCCCCCTACTGTCACTAGGGAACAGGTCCTTAACGCTCTCTCTAAGACCAAGAACACTGCATCAATGAGCCCAGACAATATCCCAGGATGCCTTCTTAATAGCATGAAACATGATCTATCAGGGCCTCTGGAATTACCATTTAACTGTAGCTTCCAAACAAGCTTCATGCCTCATGAATGGAGAAAGGCAACAATTATCCCTCTGCACAAAGGTGGGCCATCTACAGACCCTGGAAACTACAGACCCATAAGTCTCACTAGTCTTATATCTAAAGCCATGGAAAGAATAATCACAGAGATGATCAATAGAGATATAGTAAACCTCCAGACACTGGACCCAACCCAGTTTGGTTTCATCAAGGGCAGATCATGCCTACTCAACCTGGTGGACTTCTTTAAGAAGTTCACAAAAGCAATGGATGAGGGCAAAGTCAATCACACTGCCTGCTTTGACCTGGCCAAGGCATTCGACACAATACCCCACTCGGGTATTGTTGACAAACTCATGAGGTTAGGTACAAACACGTATGTCACCCAGTGGATAGCCAACTGGCTAACAGACAGGACCCAGGAAGTTAGAATTGGGGAGCTCACCTTTAGAAATAGGCCAGTCACAAATGGATTCCCTCAGGGATCAGTCCTTGGGCCGCTCCTTTTTGGTATTTACTTCTCAGAACTCAAGACCAATGTCAGTGGTCTCTGGCTGATTATATTTGCACATGATTGCAAATTAGGCGCTGTCATTGAATCTCACACTGATACAAATGTTCTCCAGGAGGGGCCGACACAGATAAACAACTGGTGTCAGAGCCATGGACCAAACCTAAATGCCAAGAAATGCATAATAGTATCCTTTGGGAAGTCATCCATCTCTGTTAACTATCATATTGACAACACACCCTTTAGAGTTGACCCGGTAGTCAGGGACTTAGGGGCACACATAGATAGTAATCTAGCCTTTGGTCATCATGTGCCTACAGTGGTGAGGAAATCATTCTATGTTGCACAACTTATAAACAAAAGTATGGCATCTAAGTCCAAGGAAGACACTGTTCCACTGTAGTTGGCATTCATCAGACCTATTATTGGGTACAGTGCCTTCTTTGGTATGTACCTAACCAGGCATATCCAACAATTGGAATGCCCACAGATGTTCCTCATTAAAAGAATACAGGGCGTAAGTAATATGTTCAGTGCAGACAGCCTCAAGGCCCTTTATCTGTATTCTGTCTCCTTCAGGCTTTTGAGGGGAGATCTATGCCTGGCATACAGGGCATTGTCAGATCCCACTCTGATGGACCTCCTGCATATCCAGAAAACAAACAGCACCAGAATTACCCATTCTAAAGACTTAAACCTTGCCTGTGATATAAATAGGACCTGTTGGAGAGACTGGTATGTATCCCAGAGACTACCTCATCTATGGAACAAGCTCCCCATCCATGTGAAGCAGAGTTCCTCCCTAAAACAATTCAAGTGCAACTTGGACGATTGGATGGGAAACTGGAAATTCATCCCTGGTTTGGCAGCTATGTCTCTAATGGACAGTGGTAACCTGTAAATGGTTCCTCTCCTAGGCCCATTCTTACACTTATCAAGGGTATCAAAACTTGTCAGAGATTTGGGCTGTATGGCTTGGCTTAAAAAGGTGCTTGTGGTCGTTAGCCTAGTAAACACCAATGAACCTATGAAATATAATCATGTGGAATGTACATTTCTCGTATAATTGCTTCTACATCTATTAATCGCTTCTGTACAGTTGTTGTTATATATTTTTACTTTCTGTTCTGTTTTTGATATGTACTTACTTGTAGCTTACTGTTTCTTTGTTCCACTTTTACCTGGCAGTACCTGCATATAGTTGGTTGTGATCAGTGTACTACATCAGTAAACAAATGTAAAATAAAAAAAAAGAAATAAAATAAAAATACCAAAGAAATATGTTGACTTTTCCTGGAAGACTGCACCAAGTTTCAGAACTGATCATGAACCATTTATCTCAGAGAATATTTCTGAGAAAGAGAGGCTGAGAAGGAAGGTAGTAAATAAACTTCAGCAGACCTGCTATCATTTTCAACAAGGGGAGGGGCTGACATACCTATAGCAGATGCTACACGTTTAATCAATGTGTTGTCCATGATTTTAACCAGAAGAGGTCAAACATGAGGCATCAGCCCCACATTACTGTATATTTTAAGTGTGTGGAGTTGTGCAATCCCAGTGCCTGGTACTCTGTTAAGACTCTTGGCAGAGAGATTGATGGCAGTTTTTATTTAGCTCTGTAGGAAAATTGATGTGTTACAAAGGAGAACTCTGAACTTATGATATTAAAATCTTCAAATACAATAGCAGATGGTGTGATAGCAAAGCTTATAATATGCATCAAATGTTGGATGCAAAGGCAATCACCTAACATTGTGATCTGCAAGATGTGGCCCTGAAAACCTTGTCTGAGAATGGACAGCAGCTTAAAGCAGTGACAGACCACCATGAGGGTGTGCATCCTTGAGCCACATCATCACATGCAGTGCCTACAAGAGCAAGCAGATAAATTAGAAACTGATGAGTTCAGAAAGTCAGCATTTTCTTCCAGCCTTTATCTCATGGGTCTCCCAAATTAGATTAAGAATCCAAACTTCACACAATATCTGAGACTGCTACATACAAGCGTTTCCTGCAGATGCCTGATAAAATTGTTCCTAGGATTTCTTCCTTGAAGAGGGATGGGTGAGTTTTGCAGCGCATTAAACCATAGCTTTTATTATGAAATGCTTGAACTACAGGGCCAAGGAGGCAGAGATGCTTAAGGCTTGATTGATGGAAAAGAGATTAGTGGTAAACTGTGCAATTGGAAGTAACTCCTGATTACACTGTGAACCTACATCTGGGGTACCAGTGGTATAGGCAATGTGCTTCAGCCAGTCAAAATATAAGGGACCTGGGATGCCTTAACCTGCTCCATTTCCATTCAGCATTAAGGCAGATTTTAAAGGAATGTCTACATTGAGTCACTCTGGACATGATTACTGCGATGTAGAAGAAAGGAAGGAAGTAAGGCCCAACCCTGCTGAACTCGGCTATTAAATTCCAGGTCCTACACAAGTTGGGCAAGTTTTAGGATGCAAAGGCATGTTGTTAGAGCTTTGGGCCATCAGAAAAGAATCTACACCAAGTCCCAGATGATTTCCCTTTCTCTGTTGCATACATTAACCTTCTGAATGAACAGGTCTAGGTTACCCAAGCTGTACAAGACATGGCAGCATACAAACCCAGGTGATATTTTGATTATTAATTTTTACAGTTAACATGCATGTAGTTGTGTGCCATCTGGTGTTGTTGGTCATTTGAGCACTCTGGATGGATTCAGGTGGAACCCATGAGCATATACGTGCGTGACAGCCGCACAGGTGTTTCCACAGTGGTGAGTGCTCCCCTGATGCATATTTTATGGACAGGTCTATATTGAAACATTGAACGCTGAAAACAGCGAACGATGTTTCGACACATTTTCAGCGAAAATATCAAAACCACAGAACAGCGATTTCTTTCCTAGGGAAAGAAATCACTGTTCCAACCCCCCAAAATAAAAACATTAAACACTTCCAAACACATACACACATACCCTAACCCTAACTATACCCCCCCAAAAAACAGTAAACAACTAAATACACATATGCATGTAACCCAACCATACATCTAACAAAAAAAAAAAAAACAGTAAACATTTTAAAACATATGCACTTACCTTAACCTGCCCCCTAACCCTAAGGTCAATAACTCTCGCACATTTACATAAACAGTTCCAAACACATACACACTTACCTCAACCCTAATTCTACCCCTCCAAAACAAAAGTAAACAGCAGAAAACACATAAACACGTAACTCAACCATACATCTAACGCAAAATAAAAAAACAGTAAACACTTTCAGACATATGCACTTACCTTAACCCGCGCCCTAACCCTAAGGTCAGTAACTGTTCACACTCAGAAGCTATACCGGACAAGAGACCACACTACACTGCAGAACACAGCAAAGCAACGAAGCGGTCAAGTGACGTCTTTCTCAGGGAAATAATTCACTGAACAGCCACTTCGCTGTTTTGCCTGTTCGCTCTACATGTGTAGACGAAAATGCATTAGACAAAATGCATTTTCATCGTTCTAATAGGAACCCTTTATGGACATCATAGAGCAGGAATCCACAGGGACTCTTGTTTGATATAATTTTGTGTGTGTGTGTGTGTGTGTGTGTGTGTGTGTGTGTGTGTGTGTGTGTGTGTGTGTGTGTGTGTGTGCATGCATGCGTGTGTGTGTATGTGTGTGTGTGTGTGTGTGTGTGTGTGTGTGTGTGTGTGTGTGTGTGTGTGTGTGTGTGTGTGCAGCTATTCCCCAGATTGGGTGCATGCAGTTCAGGGCATACATATCTTTCCTGGCTACCTTATAAAAATTCAAGGATATTAAATTATATCTTCAGAACATTGATTTTGGGAATATAGGGTCTATATGATGCTATCAAATGGACTAAATAGCGAATGCTTAAATTTGTGTTTAAGTTTATTTATTTATTTATTTTTTATGGAGCAGCAAATTTTTTCCCTGGGAGAATTTCCTGGGAAAAAATTTGCTGTTCCGTTTGTTCGATATTTTGTTGTTTCGATATTATCGGTACGATGAAATAGCATTCGCTATTTACATCGTACGATAATATGACATAGACGCGGACTATATACTAGCTCAGAAATTGAAGTAAATTGAAAAAATCCCACTTTTTTAAGAAATAATGATTTCATAGTAAGATATATCAGCAGTCGTGGTAATGTTGCCATAGTCCCAAATATCAAGAGGTGCAGAGGGATGAATTCCAACCCTTCAAACACAACAATGCTTTGTTGGTATATCACTGAGTTTTGGAATTCACTGCTTTTCTAGAAACTGCAGTTAAACTTTCAAAGTGACAGACTTGCAGTATGGTAATGACCCTTAACTCTTCTCTGGTGGTCTAGTAGTTAGAATTTGGTGCTGTCACCACCGCAGTCCAGGTTTGATTCTCAGTCATGGAATTTAAATGAATCTTCACCCATAGTAACTTCTATATTGATAACACAACCCTAACAGTTGACCCAGTAGTCAAGGATTTGGGAACAAGTGTAGACATTAATCTAGCCTTTGATCATCACCTGTCTACAGTAGCGAGGAAATCATTATATGCTGCACAACATATAAGCAAAGGTATGGCATGTAGGTCCAATAATGTCATTTTTCCGCTGCATTTGGCACTCATCAGACCTGTCATTGAGTACAATGCCCCATTTGGTATGTACCTAACCAGGCACATCCAAAAGTTGGAACTTCCACAGAGGTTCCTCTCTAAAAAAAATCAGAGCATAAATAACATGTCCAGTGCAGACTGCCTCAAAGCCCCATTGCTGTATCCTGTCTCCTACAGGCTGTTGATGGGAGATCTATGCCTGGCATATGCAGCATCATCAGTCCCCACTTTGACAGCTCACCTGCATATTTGCAAAATAAATGGCATCAGAATTACTCATTCTATAGACTTAAACATTATCAGTGATATAAACAGAACATGTTGTATAGACAGGTATGTGTCCCAGAGACTACCCTTCTCTGAAACAGGCTCCCCACCCATGCAAAGCAGAGTGCCTCCATAACACAGTTCAGGTATACTGGGAAGAACCAGATGGGGAACCATAAATTCACCCCTGGTTTACCACCTATGTCTCCAATGAACACAGGCAGCCCCAGGCTGGAGCTTGTGAATTTTTCATCTCCCAAGTCCTGGTTACACCACCAAGGGTATCTGAACTTGTCACAGATTGGAGATGCATGGCTAGGCTTAAAAAGGCCCTAGTGGTTGTAAGCCTAGTGCACACCTATGAACCTATGATGTCTCACCCTCCAATAAAAAACTGTCTTCCTACACTGGTGGACTGTGAGGCTATGGGGTCTCCAGTATTTTCTATAGTCCCAGACTTCTTTTGGTGTGCACATAGCACTCCATCTCTGTTTTTCATTAGGAAAAGTGTTCTTAGTTTGAATGGTCCTACTGACTGAATCATGAAAGGTTAAGCTTTCTTTGTAAGTTGTTTGCATTACTTACTAAGTCAGGTAAAGTTAGCCCGGTGTCATAAAGACCAGTTCTTTAGTATGCATTATCCCTTTCTTCAAGTAGTTTATCTGAGCTGGGGTATGGCCCAGAAGAAGGTGTTATCATGTGGTTAAAGTCTGAAAGTATTAATTCTGCAGTGGAAGTATAATGTTTAAAAATAATCCCATTGCTATGCTCTGGTTGCTGTGGGTCAATACTTCATCCCAGCTCTAGTTTGCCAATTCAAGCATGAGGCGTACTTCATAGTTTCTGCTGAAACATCTAAACTTGATGATGGTGCACAGTGATGTGAAGACTTTAGGTGCAAATGAAGTGATAATGAAGCTAAGATCACTTTTGGTGGGGCAGGACTGTGAGGAAGGAGAAACAGTGATTCCAGTCTGTAAAGGCCTACTTTAAAAGTACACAATCTCTGCTGTGAACACTGGGCCTGTGGTAAATGTGAAATGTTAAATGAAGGCAAAAGTGGGAAGTGGTCTATCAAACTCTATTGGACATGACTATCAGCAACACCCGATATCCAGGGATTCTTTCAAGGAGGATTATTGTAAACCAACACCCAAAATCAGTTTAGCAATTTAACACTATAAGTTTATCTTATTTTATTTTCACTGGGCTACTAGATAGTTTATATAACAACTACTAGTTATGTATGAGTCACTAGATAATTTATTGTACACTAGACTTTTGTTAGTGAGAAAGATTGCATTATCAGCTCAGTATCAAAGCTCTGAATTGAAAATTTGTGCTGTCAGACCTGAATATAATAGTGTTCTCCCTAGTGGCCCATATGTTGTTTTAGCAAAGGCATTCCTACAAGCATTCATACACCCCCCCCACACACACACTCACACACACATATCTTCCTATGGATTTACATAATATTAGTGTTTCATCACATTATTATGCCACATCCTTCTTTCTCTATATCATCATTTTTTTTCATTTTCCACATTAGCATTTTTTCTTGCCAGTTTTTAATTTCTTCATTCACACAGTCTTTTTCTTATTCTCATCATTTCCCACAATTTTTGTACTTATATGTAAACATTCTCACTATTATATTCTCATCCTCTTCTTCACCCACTTTAATACTCTATAAAAGTTTAAAGAAGCAGAAGAAACAACTGCATTTGATATCCCCAGTCTCCCTTTATCTTCACTCATCTCTCTTCACCAGGATTAATCTTGAACCCCATATGAAAGAAAACACCAGTTGCACAATTTCTTTTTCATATTTTACAGGGATCATACAAGCATTTGGCATATATGCTATTTTCCCATTAATTCCAAATTCACCTGATAAACCTTTTTCCTGAGCACTAATCTATATGCCCTGCAGAGAAGACATACTTCTTTCATTTCTTTTATCGACTCTTCTCATTGTAGCATAATTACACATTTTTCCAAAATGTTATTCCTAGTAAAGATACTTCACTCACTGAAAACACATACACACGCAATTCTCATCATATCAACTACCCCTACTTTTATCTTTATTAAAGGTCATTCCCATTTCCTTTAAATATCCATTCAGACAAACCAGCACTTCGTTCATCAATATTTTGTTCTTAGTAACTAAAACTATATCACCCACCTATGTCAAAACAACTGGTATCACCACGTCCTTTTATATCACATACCTAGCATCTTTCATTCTATAAGCTACTTCAGTCACTATCGCATTCATCACCAGTGCCAGCAATATTCCACTCATGGGACATCCTTGTCTTATACAATACACTTCATGCATATTTCTTTACAAGCATTCTCACCATATTATTCTGATATGCTGACATACACACTCTCCTATTTCTATTACATATTTCATACTTCTCCATAACATTCCACAAAGCCTCATATCCCCTGGCATTGAATGCCTTACTAATATCACCTACCATAAGTTTCACATCTTCCCTTTTACTTATAACATCATCCACAATTTCTTTCACAATCAATAACAGTTCTTGACATCCCTTTCCATTCATACTGTCTATGCATTATTCCATAATATCCCTCATCCTTCCTTCTTTCTCCTCTGTATTATTCCCATAAAAATGTTACAAATGGTGTTATTTAACAAGATGGGCCTCCACTTTTTTCATTTCATTCATGCCATTTTTCTTGCATATAAGTTTTAATATCACACTGCATAATTCTTTATAGACAAAACCTTCCTTCACCCATTCATTCAGTACATATATAACAATACCCTCTTTGCCAGTCCATTCATGTCTTGCACATTCCATACACTTCACCATCTGGGCCTCTACACTGAATCAACATTTACTGTAAGTACTTCATCCAATTAACTAATAGCAATTTCTTTTTCATATTCTTCCTTAGCTTGTTCTGGAAATGTTTCTACTTTCCTCTCTCTCTCTCTCTCTCTCTCTCTTATTTTTCTTCCTTATACTCTTTTACAGATTGTCCACATGATGTACTACAGTATTCAGAATTTGGTCTTGGGTTCTTTTTTACGTCTCCTTTTACATTTTTAATTTCTGTCTTTATACTAATATCCACCATTATTATTTTACATAAATATGCAGACACCTCCTCCCTTCTGGCTTGTAACTTTCTCTGCCTATACATTAATGCCTTGTTTTTTTCTTGATTTTTTTATGTATTTCTTTTTCTACATCACAATACTCTCCTCCATTTTGTCTAAAGTCAGTAATAGATTTCTATACATTTCCCCATGCTTCATTTTCTCTTCCTTTCTTACATCATCATGCTACTGAAAAAAAAAAAAAAACTTTTTATACTTCTTTTTAAATTCAGTCCTTCACAGTCATATGATCCCTCCATAACTGCAGTTCTTCAGTCTCTCCAATTTCATCCTATAATTTCTTATTTATTCTTGTTATTCCCTTTCTTTGTTTAATGTACTCCTTTTCTTCCAACACCTCCATCCATATTACTAAATTGTCTGAGTAACAAGTCCCAACTGCATCATCGTCTGTTACCCACAAGCCTTCCAATAATACAAAATAATCAATTTCTGATCCAGTATTCCACATATGGAACATCCTTGTATATAGTCCATTAACTTTTATTCCATGCAACAGATTTATTACATTTTATCACTCATATTTTTTACATCTTGCCCTTTCTTTTTAAGTCTTCCCCTTAAATCACAAAGTTTCCTGAGATTATAATTTTCACAATGCCCACTACATAGTTCATTATTTAATGAAACAGATTAATTTCTTTGCTAGTCATATATTAATATAATGTTATAATTCTATAAACCTGTTCTCTACACCTCACATCCACATCAGTAAACCTTTTTATCCTTACCAGCATTACATCTAGTATTTTACTGTTTTCTTTACACAACCCAGCCACTGCAGAATTTCACTTCCAAAGTTCCACCCCACATTTTTTCTGTTTGTAGTTTTTCGTCACATGCCAGGAACCTTACATCCTTTAATATAACATCCACATCATATTATTCCCATATCCTTACACTTCTTACAGGGATAATAATACTGTTTACATTTAATGAAAGTACTCTAAATAGTTGTTTTTCCTTATTTTAAATTTAGGGGAAATATTTTATTTATGTATTTTATTTTATTTTACATTTGTTGACCGGGCTAGTCCAACTGGATACATGTCCATTTTCAGTAGAGGCCCGGGGAGAAAAGCTCCAGTAAAAAAAACATACAAAAATATCAAAGTCAAAATTAGAAAAATGGCATTAACATAGAATATTACATCATAAAATTAACAAATTTACAAAAAAAAAAAACAGTAAAAAATGACTTAAAAAGTCAAACATGGAAAATAGTACTCAAGACTAACAGCATTAGTAATTAAGAAAAAGGTTAGTTTATAGAGAGTTGTATGAAGAGGTTTATAGTTAAGTATATTATGGTTTTGAGTGTAACAGATAGTTAAAGGATAACAGTTAGTCAGGGTTGGTACAAGAACATAACCAGTGGTTAGTGAAGAAAAGTTTTAGGTTAGTTTTAAATAGTGGGATTTTAACATTTTTGTTTTCTTATTTGCAGTTTTCCCCTACTGAATATTCTTTCTTGGGTTTCTTTATCCTCAGAATTATTAGATTTACACTCGTTAGAACTTCAAAAATATTTTTAGTGTCAGTACCTTCTCCAGATCTCTCTTCCTGCATGTAGTTTCTCTCCTCCTTTTCTCCATCATATTTTTTTCTTCTTCTACAGTTTCTTGTTGACCAAGTTCACTCTCTTCCCCAGCCTCTTGTGGTCCCTCCTCATATATGTTTTCTTCACTTTCCCCTTCTTTTTCATTATTTACTGTTTGCTCCTGGCAGTTCATCTAAAAGTGTCCCTTTTTTTCCACAACCTGCATATAGCCGAATACCGTCGTGCTGTATGTCCTTTCTCCACACAGTGGTAGCATTGTATCTTCTCACAATCATTGATTAAATATGAAAAGTCCCCCCAAAAGGAAACATGATTTAGACTGGCTATCATATCTTAATGAATGTCTATGACCAGCAACAAACATAACACCTGCCAAGAGTTTTACCATGTTTTTTTCATATTCCAAAATATCCTCCAACCTATCCCTCCATTCCATAAGTTTATGTCATCGTTAACTTTCACAGTGTTATCAATAGTTTCACACAAACCTTGCATACATTTCTTAATATCTACTTCTACCAGATCATCGGTTCTAAACTGCAAATTATTTTTTTTTTTTTAACATTTAAGTTACAATCCAAAAAAAAAATGTTCCATGGATAAATGTCCTTCTTTTTGTCACACAGTTCTGGAAGGTTTACCATCAGACCCACAGATTCAAATGATAAAGTCTCTGTCCATATATATATATATATATATATATATATATATATATATATATATATATATACAAAAGACCAAATTTTTTGAACAATCCCAACATAATTGCCAAATCTGAATGTAATATCTTTCTATTGCACTCTCATTTTGTTCTTATTCTCACAGCTGGCCTTTTCTTCTTTCTAAAAACAGTTTTACTTAACCGTTTGTTGCTCCTTCCATTTTTATTTCCTGCCACTACTGCAAATATATTAACTGCACAATCCCTGCTGCAAGCACACAGATGCGTACACACACACACACACACACACACACACACACACACACACACACACACACACACACACACACACACACACACACACACACACACACACACACACACACACACACACACACACACACACACACACACACACACACACACACACACACACACACACACACACACAGTTTCAAAGTTATAAAGCTGACTAGCAGTAGGCAGCTGCCTGTCTCATCTTGTAAGCCATGTAAGTGAATGCACATTCTATTTTGGACAGCAGGAATATTGTTTGTATTTCCAGGGATTTCATCTCCCTCAGGGCATATGGTAGAAGCAGTTTGTAAGAGGGCAAAAAGAAATGATGCATCATCTGTAAAGTGTATGTCTATAGTACTAAATAAAATTAATAAAGAGAAATTATATTACATTTCAGGTCCTTAAAGACTTCCATGTAGTCAAATGGACCACAGCTTTAACATTAAAAAAGAGAAATAGAATGTATGTGAGTATTAGATGACACAATCTCGGCCACCCGACTCAAATAGGAGTTTTGATGCAGATTAATGACAATGATTCAATAACTGGACACTAGATTAGAGAACCTCATGCAGAAAGAATGTGTGACCACTGGCCAGCTCTTACATCCTGGGGAATGGTATGTATCCCAGTTAGTGCAGGCAGTGCACAGAACAACTAATCCTCCTGTTCAAGCTCTTAAACCAAATCATCTTCTCTTATCTGACTAGCAGATTTACTATACGAGAGCAACCTATAGCATCAGGTCTCAACCTACCCTGCTCCCACTATCCATACTGCTACCTCAAGCAAAAAATACAGCAATTATACCTTCTTTGTGCTATGATCAAAGTCTGACGACCCATAGCCCTTCTATTAGAGATTTCCTTGATCTCATGCACTTCAGGAAAACTCTTAAGCTCATCTGACAAACAGGGCATAATATCACTGCTTCACTAACAATGATACAACTTAAACATTAAAAGAAACATTAGCCTTGTGGTTTAAATTGCAAATAGCCCTTTATGTCATGACAATTCTTGTATTGCATCCTATACCTCCATCTCCACTTCAGCCACTACCTCTTAATTCAATCCTACTCCCAAAAAACATCCTCAACCTTCTCCCATTCTTGACCTCTCTATTTCACGTATTCTTTCTGGTCTACTGGCATGCAATTAGCACTCCATTCTGCTTTAATTTGCAACTTTACTGTCATGGGCTATTAGTATTTAATTATTTGCACTGTACAGTTGTCAAAAATTATCTCTTGTTAATGGCTTTTCATTTACAAATGGTAGCATTTATTTTCTGCATTATTTGGTGTTATAATGCATTTGTGTTTTTCCACACCTGGGCTGAGTCTGTAAGAGGATCTCTTGTATCACTGCTCTACGTCTGTCAACTAGCTAACAAATCAACTTACTAGTAGACAAATAAGCCCTGGTCGGGACATGCAAAAGAGACTACCTAGTGATATAGCATTGCAACTGTAGATTAAGTGCACCCCATGCAACCACTAGCTGTACATGAGGGTCCCATGTCTTGTTAACTCTGGGCCTTTTGGGCTGTGAAGTGAGTGATAAATAACCATCTCTGGTGATAGTCTGGGAAAGAAGAGGATGAAAGCCAACAGTATTAATTGAAAAATTACAGGAATACATGGATAAATACAATTTGAAGATGCAAAGTGGATAGTATAAGGACAAATGTGGAGTAATTATTTCTGCAGACTTTGGAGGATAAGTGAAACAGACTGTGTAAAACAAGCAGCAGAGCAGTCAAATATTTACAGAATCCAAAAAGTATTATACAGATAGGCAGCTCTTTTACAGATGGGAAACAGTGTGTTCTGAATTGTATAACAACTGTATTTTGTCTGGTATATACCAAACTGCAAGTAGTTTAGGTTGGCACTGTAGTTCTAATGAACTGTTGTGATCTGTGTGTCTGCTTTAAAGGTAAATAATAAACATTATACACCAGCAGCTAGAAAGCTCTGAAAAATGAAAATGGAGGATGCTTAAACAGGAATTTTAATTATTGCAGAAATGGCCTGTGACAAACTGACTCAGTCCATTAAATCCCACAGGGAAACATAAGCACATCAGCAATGATTTCCTCACAACATTTTTGATGCCTTACACATAATTAGTAAGCTATGTAAAAAGTATCAGTGTCTGCTTCTTAGTGAAGAAAAGACAAGTCAGAAGAGTGTCTGTTGCCACTTCCAGAATTTGGAACCTGTACAGTTTCCTTTGTGAAAACAATTCAAACCACTCTTAAGAGAGTAATTATAAGGACAGAGATGCTTTCTATTATGAAGATGATTCAGTGATTTATTTAAAAGATCTAAGCAAAAATAAAAATAAATAAATAAATAAAATAAAATGAAAGAGTACAGGAAATTAGAAAATATTCAAATGAATATTTCAGAAGCACGAATCATTTCTGAAAGTATAGCAATAGCCACAGCAACAAACAACTGTTGCCAGGAAAATGGAATGGCAAATGGGTCTGATACCCAGTGGGGGTTTATATACTGAAATATATAATTAGGCTTTTTTTTGCTAACCACAGATATGTAAGATTTGAGGAATTCTCAAAAACTGGTTGGTGTACCATTTTTGTCTGTCTTTCAGAAAAAGAATAAGGCTACACAAAAATGTTCTGTGGCTTTGCTTGTGTGTATTTTATCAAGGCTTACTAATAGTATTTACATAGAAAATATGAAGAATCGCATTCATGTTTAATAACGCCAACAGATGTTAATATGTTTCTGTATATTTTGCTGCAGACACAGAGAAATAAAAAAAAACTTTAGTCTCTGAAATTGATGACGATACTGCATATCTGCACAAATGTTCCATTTATGACACTGTAGATTAAAATATAGCTTTGTTTTGTAAAACGCAGCATCAGAATTAGATCTGCTATAAGTGCCAGGATGTTTTTTTCTTTGGAACTGTGCTGTTCACCCAAACATGTTATTGCATAACAACAATAACACCACTCTGCACACACTCCTCCTTTCTAAACAGCACCTGCATGTTTTATTATTTTTTTTATGAGAATATGCACATTAGGCAGAAACTGCTTGTTTTTCAGGTATGAGCATTTTTTATTAATCCTACTTAGACTTTTGCCATTCCAGACAGGTGAGCTAATCCTTTAAACAATGTAAATATGATTGTTTTCACCTGCATAGATTCTAATAGATATTGTCATCCTTTGCATTGACTTGATAATTTGACTTATTCTAGTTACTTTAACTGGCTTTAGGCTTAGAATTGTAATCTGGTGATGGTGCTGTTCAATTTACATAGCTTAATTCTTAACTTCTCTGTGTTAAAACACTTACAAACTACATTAACTGGTTCCCGTTGCTATGGGATTAGCATTTTACTCTGTCTGAGCTTATAGATGTCTGTGTTTCAAAGGAAATGAATGTTCTTTCAGTTTGTTGGACTCTGCTACTGAAATATTGTTAAAGTTTGCTTTTGTACTATTGTAAATCCAGCTGTTTTTTATTGTTCAGAGAATATTGAAATATGTAACTAAACCTGGCCAACTATAGGTAGGCAGAAATCTGTTCAGATGTTATGCTACTATGTTGTTCTCTATGCTGTTATGTTTGCTTTACTCCCTATACTACCCTGCTGCACATATACTCTCATTCAGTTTTTTTTCTCTCACTCACCTGCGGTCTTTCCCAAAGCAGACCTCTACTGTTTTTTTCTCTTCTTTAATCTTTTTACTCTTCTCTTCACCATACATAAATAGATACTAACCTAGCCTTCTCTCCTCTCTCTGATTTTTATTTCAGCTCGCAAAGCCTCTTTCATCTCCCTATCCCAACCAACTGAAACATATCTGCTAAAGGTGACATCTCAACTTCCAGAAGGACCAAAAGTGTTTTATTTTTTCCCCAGGACAAAGTGTCTACTCATGACTTAAAGTGCATGTAAGCTCCTGCGGGACTTTACTTTTAACTGCAAGCTGCTTTTGTAAAGTCATACTGTGTTGTGCGCTCCCGGTAGCGTGCACATTTGCAGGGACTACCCCCATATCTATTCTGCTTGTACCTCTTCTGCTCAAACACTAAATGGCAGCAGACCTCTATAAATCTCTCCTCCTTGCCCAGTAAAGCAAATCCTGCTCCATCCTAGGTGCTTGCCATTCAGTAATTATTTTTCCACCTATTAAACCAGGCAGCACTTCTACCTAGTCTAATAGACAATACTTAAGTGCTACTTACTATTAAATCAGACTTTACTATCTTACATAGTGAACTTAACAGTAAAAGATTGGCAACAACTCTTACCTTTACTTACTTGCAATCATTGATAATTTTTTGCACTCACCCCTGCTGGAGTCTAGACCGCTACGCTCCCCTACCCTACCCCCATGCCCACCCACCCCACCTTACATTACACTTATACCTAACCTCACCCCACCCATCAGACCCACATCATCAAAAGAAAACCAATCATAACACGTAGCTAAAACCACACCCAGCCTACATTTCCATAGGCAGACCTACCTCATTAAAATACAAGAAGGTATCAACAACAACTAAACTAGCAATCTACAAATCTATTTCTAATCCCACCCAAACCCTGGTCCCAACTCACACAACACCCTTAATACTTTTCTTGCCACCACTAACTGTTATATTTCACCTCAGCTATGTATACTCTTCACCTTATACTTTCAGCTTCACTCTCCATAGCAGCCTACCTCACCTGTTATCAAAGCAAAATTACCACCACCCCAAGCAACAAATGGCAGACCTTCACCCACTTATAATTCACCACAATAAATTAAAAGAACATGTTATCTTACAATATAACCTATCCTTCTTAAAGTATATTTCAACCATGGTTAACATTGCTTCCCAATTATTGTGTATCAGGGATATTAACCCCAACCCTGGCCCCACAAGCTGCCACTTTTGCAATCACAATCCACCTGCATCTTATCTAATCTCACTTAAGAAACCAAACAATATGCTAATTCTAAATATCAACATAAGAAGCATCTTCAACAAAATCGATGAACTGCATGCAGCCCTAGCCCACTACACCCCTGACATCATCTTCCTCACAGAAACTTGGCTTAAACCCCAAAACAATAATGCCAAAATACTTCCCCCATTTATAACATACTCAGAAATGACCATACATCCAAAAGAGGAGGAGGAGGGGCCACCCTACTATTCAAAAATACCATAAACATCGAGCTTATAAACATAAAAGTTCCCACATTCAATAATGCCAAGACCCTATTTGCAAAGCTACAAGTAAATTCTCAGAAACATATCATCTTACCCGGCTAATACATCCCTCCTGGAGATAACATCAGCACCCTTAAAGCTATACTCCACTGGGCTTCAGATACCCTACCCCATGAAACTCTCATCCTAGGGGATTTCAACATAGACTGGATCTCATGCAACACCCTCTTCCCCTACATCTCATATTAACTTATATGGATGTTTTCTAACTCAAACAAACCCCAACCAGGATTGATAAAGCCACAAAAAAGAACAAGTTCTAGCCTGGATACTCTCCAATCAACCCTCCACAGCACATAATTATGGAACACTACCCGATACTCTAAGTGACCACCTCTCAACCTTCATTATCAGATACCTAATAAAACCAACCAAAGACAGCCCCCTAAAACAAATACATTACACCAAAAAGTTTAAAGCTAATGATATCACTATAACACTAAAGCACTGTGACTGGTCACTCCTCCAAATGTTGCCCCTTGACAACGCAGTTGAATACTTTAACTCTACCTTTTTAAACATACTGAACCAACTTGCCCCCTTAGACAAATCTGTACTAAAGCTGTTTATGCCCCCTGGCTCACAGATACAACAAGACAACTTCTAAAACAAAGGGACAATGCTTGGGACACTTGGCATAACAATAAAACTACTATCACTAGGCAGACATGTCTAGAGTTAAGAAACAAAGCAAAAAAAAAACAAATTGGATCTGAAAAAATAACCTATTACTCTTTAATTCAAAGTAAGCATAATACCAAATCCCAGAAATTCTGGGCAGCTATTAACAAAATTCTTAAGCGAGGTAAAAGAGGAACCCCACATCCAAACACTGACCCCATCTACTATCATCACCACAAGCCAATTTAATAACTTCTTCAGTAACTCTATTCTAAAGTTGTCAACTAAGGCTCTTCCATGGCCCCATCAATACTACCATACTGCCCATTCAGCCAACACACCTTCTCCCTCTAGCCAATCCAAACTAGTGCCATCTATAAATACTTGTCCAAACTAAATCTCACCACCCTAGCAGCTGACATAATATGAGCCAAATTCCTGCAAATTGTGGCCAAAGCCATTTCCTACCCAGTTTCCATACTAATAAATAGGGCAATCTCTGAACAAAAGGTACCTCTGCTTTGGAAAGTCACACATATCATTCCACTACATAAAGGTGAAAATTGAACAAAAATGTACCTCTGCTTTGGAAAGTCACACACATCATTCCACTACATAAAGGTGGTAATTCTACTGACCAATCTAACTATTGCCCAATAGCCATACTCTCCCCACTGTCATAAATTCTCAAGAAATGTATTCACACCCAAGTATTACAATATCTTCTATCCAATAATCTCCTCTCCAAAACCCAGCATGGTTTTGCCCTAACCACAGTACCATCACTACCTTCCTCAAGTTCACCAACCTTGTTAAGCAACAAAGAAATAATGTCCAATTGTTTCTGTAGTGTTCCTGGATCCTTTCAAAAGGTTTTGATACAGTCTCCCATAACAAACTTCTGACAATACTCTCTGATGTAAAATTAAGTACAAACACACTACTTTTGTTCAAAGACTATATTTTCAACTGTTAACAAATCATTCAGTAGAAAGACTCCCTCTCCTCCCTTCTACCAGTCACCTTAGGTGTACCACAAGGATCCATACTAGGACCCTTACTTTTCACCATATTTACCAATAACCTTCAAAAAGCCACCCCCATGCCAACCTGGTCCAATACAGTGATGATTCTATGCTCATCTGTTCTGTTCCATCATTCCAACTATTGCAAATCAAAATGCAAGACTCCTTTACAGCCATTGAGAACTGGTTATCTGAATTGCAACTATTACTCAATCCTAAAAAGACCCATCTAATACTTTTTCACCCCTCCAAAGCAATAACACCTATTCATCTTTTTACCATTCATACTGCAGACAATACCCCTATCACACCCCTCACACAAACTAAACTACTAGGGGCCATCATAGACCGCAACACAAAATTTGACAAATATATTGCTCTAAGCATAAACAAAGTTCACAAAAAACTTGGTACATTCTATTGATCTAAAACCTACTTAAGCAATGATGGTAAAAATCTCCCTAGCTAGAACCCACTTACTCTCAACCCTACACTATGCCTCTCCTGTCCTAGCCAACCTAAATAAAAATGACCTTAAGAAATTATCTGTGTGCTACAACAAAATAGAAAAAATTGCCATCAACTCCTCCTACCCATCACACCACTGTCAAGCCCTCCAACAGTTATCTTGGCTTGAATTACCTAATACTTTACTCCTAAGCCAACTAACTCTAGCTCATCAAATACTCTACTGTCCCAACAAGATCCTAGCCCTCCAAGACCTACTTTCATATTATTCTAATAACCGCCAACTTAGATCCACCAATAAAGCTCTAGTTGAGATCTCCAAAAGTAAACATAGCTCTGGAAACTCCCTTTACTCCAATGCAATTGCAAAAATCTGGAACTCCCTCCCACTAGAAATCAGGAAGCAATGCAATAAATCCACCTTCAAACATCAACTAAAATCTTACCTAAAGAACTTATGGATATGCACCTGCTTGACACCAGGTTAACTCATATGCACTTGCTTAACACTAGGCTACCTCTTTCTGGTCACAACCTCTACTATTTCCTCTACATCCATAATTAAACCCCTTAAATTAGGTTTTAACCATTAATATTTCTGCTTACTTATCTAATACTTACCCCTAATGTACTTCTTATCTACTAACCTTCCACCTCCTTTCTCTCCTATGTTTTGTAACCTACAAACTGCACTGAGATAACAGCAGGCTTATTTATTTAGTGAAATACTTTATTAAAAGAGAACCCTAGCTTGTTAGAAATCTCAAATAATCCTCCTATTGTCCTAATATTATATATCCTTTGGTTGTGTTATAGAACAATACATTCCTTCACCTACTGTCTCTATAACTTCTCCCTTAATTGTATCCTAATTGAGTTTACATTGTTCTCCTGTGAAATGCGATCATATGATGTGTTTATATTGCTCTCCAACTACTGTAAAATGCTGTTGAATGATGCATTGAATTTACTGATTTATGTAATTTCCTAATTTATCTGATGTTTGTCATGATTATATTGCTTATGTATTACATTTATAATGTGGAGCTTTTCTCCCTGGGCCTGCACTGAAAATAAGCAACTATGCCCAGTTGGACTTTTCCCAGTAAACAAATGTAAAATAAATAAATAAATAAATAAATAAATAAATTGTATTATTTTGGGCAGCCTACATGTAAAGAAAAAATTTGAAGCCATATACCACTGGTTCATATCATGTTATCCTAACAGTTTACCTCTGGGAGTGGTTGGAAGGTAGATTTTGGGATGGATAATTTCAATTTCAGTTGGCTATACTTTTTCACTAGGTGTAATAACATATACAGCAATGATATCAATTAAGATATCTGTTGTATATTGTGTATCATATATGTCTTGTAATAGCCGCACCCAGTGACTTGAACTGATCAGATATAGACTGGGCAGCACCCTCCTATCCCTCATAAACATGAATATTTTTTCCTCTATGCCAGCTGAAAATGTATGTTTTGCCGTCTTTAGCAGTTTCTAGATTGCCTTCCATCCTGTACAACTAGGCTGAACAACGAGAATTCATTCCTCCCAAATAATCCTCACATAAATATTTGTAACATGAAAGTATAAAGGACAGTTACACCATCACACTACAGTATCATATGTATAGGGACTGAATATCTTTCACCCACTATATCCATTATGAGGTTCATAATGGAACATTTCTGTTATTAAACTCATGGTTTAGTGAGGTTACAGTGAGGGAATAATGCAGGCAGTTTGACAAAGTACTGAATAAAATATTTGATTTATTGCCTTTTCAACTGCTAAAGATCATCACAGATTTTTTTAAACAAATATGATGGCTACTTACCACTGTTTGAGTTTCAGCTACTCATATTTTAAATGCCTTGATTTTCAAGTTTTTTTAAATATTAAGTGCAGTGTCCACCTCTTTTAGCAAAACTGAGTATTGTTTCTAGACACTCTCACCTGAGAAGTTAATTTCAAAGAGCTACTCCTCTCCCCTGAATTTACTACTCTTCCATGCTGTACTAGCTTAGTCCTGCACAGAAGCGGACGTTTAGCAGCAGGACAGGAGCGCGTCATGCATATTAATGAAGGTGTGCTGCCTGAGATCCTAATCTTACACGAAGAGTGTAAGAGTACAGGGGGTGTGTCTGAAAGCAGAGCTCTCAGAATATACATGCCCCCGCAATGAAGAACAGTAGAAAGGCCAAAAAAATGAGCGAGGCCACTCATAGGTGTCTGCATACCCCCAGCAACATCCGTCCACGTGTACAACAGCAATAGTAAATACAAAATAAACATACCATTTTTCTTTTATTAAAGCTAACCATAGGTGCACGGGTTTGCCCATCACTTAGCTATGATTAATGCAGCTTAAATGGCTGAAGAGGATAACAAGGAAAATATATGCAATGAAGCAGCATAGCAATAGTGTAGTGCACAGAGCATTTGTCTTATGAGCAGGCATTCCTGGTTCAAATCCCATTGCAGTACATTCCATTTTCCATGTCAAATCACGTTATGACCAATATTTTAGTTGCATAACCTACTAAATAACATATATTTCTGAATTGGAGTACTGCATTATATGCAAATGTGAGATGTCAGTGTCATACTGTTGCAAACTCCACAGATAATCACGTGCCCCATACAGTATATGTACACAGGAATCATGGATACAAATGGAAGGTAAAATGTGTAATGAATGATAACTCCATACAGCTTCCAAATCCCCCTCCTTCCCAAGAATCATTAGACATTACTGTCTAAATCACTGCAGTTGTAAGCAGGAGTAAGCACTAGTAAGCAAGTGTAAGCACTAATAAGCAGTAGTAAGCATATGCAGGCACTAATAAGTGGGTTTAAGCCCGTTTGCTTGGGGATAAGCAATGCTCACACAGGTTAAGCAATATTGAAGCTAACTCTCTGTAAGCATCATTAACCGGAGGTTAGCAGTGCTTACCTTCACGCAAACCCGCGCAAACCCACTTACAACTGCTCAAGTGCCTTAATCACTCTGTATCCAATGGCCCTTGTTCTGCCCAGCAACAAAATAAACAGCCTTGCAGGTCTTGAATCCAGGACCCTATACATGATAGTCACAGTAGTTACCCACCCAGCCATCACAGCAGTACATAAGAATGAAGTATCACCAAACAAATCCTCACTATAGTAAAATCAAATTGAACCTGTGAAAGGAATCAGTATACAATCATATGTTCTATAACCCACTACATAACATAAATATGTGAACTGGAGTACAGTAGTAAGCCCAGATGTGAGGTGTAATTGTAACAGAGTGTTGAAGTCCCTAATTAAACACAAGGACCCCATACAGTGTATGTACACATGAATCATGCATACCAGATCAGATATATATATATATATATATATATATATATATATATATATATATATATATATATATATAAAAGATGTAATGAATAATAAATCAATGCCAAAAAGCAAATATAATGCAAAGTCAATTTTAAGCAACACTAAGCATTGCACAGGCCAGCTTAGGAGGTGTAAGCAATGTGTAGGCCAGCTAACTCAATGTGCCCAGTGGTATACCCCTTTAAACAATGCCAACTTTAGATAAGCGGGTTTGCCCATAGCTTAGCCTTTTCAAAACTGCCCAATCATGGCAAAGTGTGGGAAATTGGCCCTACTTAAACCCAACAGGTGGGAATACATCTCATAACTAGTTGTAGGTTCCCCCCTGCAGGCACCATGGCAGAAAGGGGAGAGGGAATGTGCTTCTGAGTGCAGCGCTGGGGCATCCAGGAGTCCAGAGTCATGGCAGGACTCCTTGTCAAAGACCATGAGCAGAGACTGCTTCAGTGCCAGTACCAGGGTTCTCAATATAAGGCGAAAGCCTGGGACCATCTTGCCCGTAACCTCACCAGTGCCAAAGGCATACCCCAAACTGGTGAGCAGGTCAGGCATCACTATGCCGACCTGAAGTGGTTTAAGGGGGACCTCTTGGAGCAGTGGAGCCAAGAGGCTAGGATGGCAGAGGCTATCCCAGCTGTATGTAAGTATCACTGCACTATGTGTGTAATAATTGCCAGCTCATGTATATCATGGATAGGTATGGCTAAATATTCTTCTTATGTCCTTCGCAGTTGCAAGTGAGCAGGCCACGAACCAGGAAGCCTATGGCTGTCACCTGGAGAGGTTGCAACGTGAGACAGGTTAGTAATACTGCTGCGTGTACTGTCATAGGAAATAAATCTAAAAGTATTAGTAAATTAATTGCTAGTATAAAACCTGTATTGTTTAAGGCAAGTACAGCATGCACAGGGGAATATGGCAGGAAGAGTCTCATATAGTTTGTATGTAAATAAAAGCATAATAGCCTGACAGTAAAGGTCTAACTGCTGGACTGCATGTGTATACTCTGGTATCATATGGTAATGTAGATTTGCAATCACTTAATAGTATTGTTGTATTAAGCACTGTTACCCACACTGTGCAGCATAAATAAAATATGTAGGAATGTCTGTATATGACTGGTGTAATCCCCAGATGTCATTTAGTACAACTGAGAGACACATGGATAGAAACAGTGAAAAGGCAGACAACAAAATCCAAATTGCACATGCAACTGAGATGTGAACTGTTGTGTTTTTAGCACACACAGCCATGGTTCGAATCCTGGCAGTGATAGTAGTCTGCATACAGAATCATACCCCACAACTGTACAGATATGTCCAGAATGTTCAGTAAAGTAGCCCATATCTGCTGCTTGTCACCCTGTCCCCCTGGGAAATCAGTGGGATGATCTCAGACATACAGGCAGCAAACAGGAAATACAACTGATTGATACACATCTATGAGAACAAAGCTGGCACACCAGCAATTCCCCAAAATCTTATGAGAGTAATAAGCCACGTATGTCCCATTTACACCTCCATGTTGTCAAGCTGTGACCAGAGTGTGTACAGTAATAGAGTGAGATGTATGTGCATAATAGTAATGTGGAACTGGGTACTGTGTGTGGCAACATTCAGGTAGTGCTAACAAACATTGCTTCCACAGGTCTGTCAGATATGAACACTGTGCCCAGATATACAAGAATGATACCCTGTTCTGGTACTGTTTACTTTGGTATTGTATGGTATTGTGACTGATGCAGTTGCTCTGAATCATAAGGTATTACTCATTACTGTCACCCACACTGTTCTAAAATATAACTGTCTAGAAAATTCTGTATAAGAGTGTTGTAATACAAGGTCAGAATGTAAAAACACAGGAGAATTATAAGACAGAAAGCAGATAGGAGATATACAGCAATATCTATATAGCACACACAACTGTGATGGACAGTGTTTTAGTTTTAGCAGACACAGCCATGGTCTGAATCCTAGGAGTGGAAGTAGGCTGCATGCAGAATCATACCCCACAACTGTACAGATAAGACCAGAATGTCCAGTATATGGGCCCATATTTGCTACCTATCACCCTGTTCCCCTGGGAAGTCAGTGGGATGATCCCAGATGTTTAGGCAGCAAACAGGGAATACAACTGATTGTCACACATCTATGAGAACAAACCTGTCACTCTAGCAACTCCCGAAACCGTTATGAGAGTAATAAGCCAAGTATGTCCTATCTACTCCCCCATGTTGTCAAGCTGTAACCAGAGTGTGTACAGTAACAGAGTGAGATGTATGTGCATAATACTAATGTGTAATCTGGTACTTTGTGTGGCAACATTCAGGTAGTGCTAACAAACATTGTTCCCACAGGTATGTCGGGTATGAACACTGTGCCGAGAAATAAAAGGCTTGATACCCTGTACTGGTACTGTTTACTCTGGTATTGTATGGAATTGTGTGTGTTCCAGTTGCTCTGAATAATAAGGTATCACTGATCACTGTCACCCACACTGTGCTACATAATATAACTGTGTAGGAAAGCCTGTATAAGAGTGTTGTAAGTCACTAAAGGTTGAAGAAGGCAATAGTCTAAATATGTCACGGTTCACCTGCATGTGGTCAAGACATGGCCAGCGTCTGTGCAGAAAGAGATGGACAGGTATGTGCACAACATCAGCCTAGAATCTGGGAGTATGTGTAGAAACAGTTAGTGTTAACAAACATTTCCTCCAAAGGTATACAAGGTAAGAGGTGTATACTGGAGGTAAAACCAGTTCATGTATAAAGTTGATGGCAGCCATATCACTGTCCAAATTAAGGCAATAGGGTAGTGTACTAATACTTGTAAGGTAAGGATAACAGCACTGAATAGGAAAGTAATGTGAACTACAGGAATGTACTAGTTGTTAATTGACATCTTTCTCTCCCCCCACCATATCTCCAACAATAAACTAAATATCCACCTCAACTGGTATGTGATGACTTCACTGTTCTGTTTCCATGTATGTGCTATGTTGAAATACTCTGACATTTGGTGGCATGGTGCCATCAATGTACCTGCATGCTGTTATTATTACCACTGTGGTCCCATATATGCATGTGTTCCGTTTGCAATGCAACTGTTCCGTATCTGGTGTCTGGATTAATGGGAATATCTATGCATGCTGTTATACCTAACCCTGGAATGTGTTGACTGTTACTAACCCACATATGTTGATACACCATAAACACCATAGCACATATGGGAATGCGGGTCCCAGCAGACCCACCTTTCCCACCTCAGCTGGCCGTGGCATCAAACACCAACATGGTTTGTGGCCCAACCTGGGACCTCCTCGTCTGTTGGTCCTGCATCACCTTTGGGTGGAACCACCTCAGGGGATGGGCTTGCCCTCCCTGGGAGCGGGTGCGGAAAGGAACCTGTCACCCATCGCCAGGTCCAGGTCATGGTGCATAGAGAGCTCAATCAGCAGTTTGGAGATCTTCTACACCAGCTTGAGAGCCACATGTCATAACTAGAGGGTCGACCTGGCTCTCCGACTCAGCCCCCAGCCCAGCCACCTTCGGGGCCGTGTAGGTGCAGTGATGACTGCCCATGGGTGGGGATCTCAGTCCCACTGTTTCCACTAGGTGGCTCATTGGCTTCCGATTTCCCAACACCTCTACCCATCAAGGTGTTTACCCCCCACATGTGTCATATACTGCCCCTGTATGCATCTTGTTTGTCTTGTCTGTTAACCTACCCAACCTACCTCCCCAAATACATCTACTATCCCTCCCCAACATCTCACTCTCACCTGAAAAAAAATAGGGCAATCTGTTCCAGAAAAAAAAAATATCACCCCATATATATAGCTGTCCATTTCGCACACGTGTCCACTGGACACATGTAATTTGGTCTAATTGGCATCACAACATATTAATGATGTCCTCACCCCTCTGTCAGGGGTTTGAGTGTCAAAATTCAGTGCTGCATGCTATGTACAAGGAAACAGCACACATAGCAATACACACAGATATCTACAGCTGTCAGTGTATATGCACAGCTGTTGCTGTAGAAAAAATGGGCAGCTATGGACCTTCCCTACACCCTCCTGCACATCCCTAGCTATTTTGCCTACTGTCTTTTTCTCTTTGTGCCCATTTTTCACCACTTTCCTATTAACCCTTTTTTCTTTTCTTTTAAAGAAATTAGCGCGGGGGTAAGTGGAAGTAAGCACTTTTAAGCAGCAGTAAGCAGGTTTGAGCCTGTTTGCATGGGGGTAAGCAAGGCCTACACAGGTTAAACAATTTAGAAGCTAACTGAATATAATAAACTGCATCTGGAAATTAGCATTGCTTACCTCCTTGCAAACCCAATTACAACTGCTTAAAAGTGCCTTAATCACTCTGTATCCAATGGCCCATGTTCTGCCCAGCAACAAAATAAATAGCCTCCGCAAGGCTTGAACCCAGGCCCCTGCACACCATAGCGATTTACCACTAAGCCATCTCAGATATACATAGCTCTGATGTTTTCACAAACATATCATCCAGCCCAGTCATTCAACAGTACAGGAAATGTATTTAAACATGTAGATGTATGTGTGTGTACATATATTAATATCTAAATAGATATATATATATATGTAGCTATATATATATATATATATATATATATATATATATATATATATATATAAATATAAACATATATACATACATATGCATACGTCTATAGATATATATGTCTACATCTATATGTATATATATATATATATATATATATATATATATATATATATATATATACACACACACACACACACAGCAATATATATATATATATATATATATATATATATATATATATATATATATATATATATAGAGGTATATACAGACATACATCTGTAGATAAAAATAGGAACATAACAAAAATATATATGTCCACATGCACCGTTAATGGGGATGGTGGTGGAAGTAATGCCATTATGATGGACAAGTGGGTTCCACAGCCCACCTCTTGCAGAATACTCAGGTTTTGTATTGTAGCATGCAGGAATGTCATAGGTGTGTAATAGGGTTACCTGCAATCTGGCTCTACATATACCCCCCTAATGTCAGGCTGTGTACATATGTGGCACCTGCCTGTGTTGTAGCAAGGCAGAACAGTGCAGCTGTGCAGGAAGGTGTTGTGAGATTGTGGTCCTGATGTCTGAATGCACCCCATTTATAGGTATGCATATGTGTACATGTATATATATATATATATATATATATATATATATATATATATATATATTTATATATATACATGTATGTCCACAAATATACAGATATCCATGTGTAGACATATATATGACCACATATATACATCACATATATCTACACATATATAGATATATACCTATATGCACATGTCTACATATTTACAAACACACACACACAAACATATATGTATGTAAATACATGTCCCCTATATTACTACTTCAGTGCTGCATGCTATGTACAAGGAAACAGCACACATAGCAATACACACAGATATCTACAGCTGTCAGTGTGTGCACCATGGACAGGTATGTTACATGTGAACCCCTTGTTGGGACCACATTGCCCTTGTCGGTGAAGTATGGATTGGGAATATGGGGAAGTATGGCAGGTATAGTTGTGGAGGTGGTCAGGGTTGGTAGATATGGAGGACAGCCCACAGGGGTGGTATGTGACATATGGTGGGTAAACACCCTGGATGGTGTGTGTGGTCTGTGATGTGGATACCCCTTCGGCCCCAATATGGACACAATGGGAACAAGCTTCCCACCCACTGCTACTCACAATAGCAGCCCACATCCCAAAGTTGCCTGGCCTGGAGGCTGAGCAGGAGGAGCATGTGGGCCCTGTGAATGTGTACTGGGTGCCTAAAGGTGATGTAGCACATCCCACATGTGTCTGGGGAGCCCATAATGGAACAGACCCTGGACCTGACCTCAGGAGACAGGAACATGTCTGTGTGTGCCCCAAGGGGGGAACAACATCCCTTGTGTTGGTTCCCCCTGATGGTATTGCTGGACCAGTACATAAGGAGGCCCCAGAGTGGGTCACACATGTGATGTGGCCTGGTAAGATGGGCAGATGTGTTTGGAGAGGTGGTTCTGCTGGCCAATAGTACATATACATGCTAATGTGTCACTGTTATCGAACATATGTCGGTAGTAATAGTCTACACAATCCCAGAATATGTCCACCAGCATGCATAGATAACCATAATAACACAGAATGTCAGATGTGCAGCACACACATAGCAAGCATACACAGGCATATATGGAACCATTGTGGCCCTGACAATAGCATGCAGGTGAATAGTCTCTAACAGGCCAGCAATGATAGTGTCCACACATGAAACATGGCTACAAACACATTGCAGAAAGCGTGGTACAGTACAATATCTGCCCCGCTGGTAGGTATGCTGTAGCCATACCTATTGAGTTGTGTGTACAGATTGTTGTCAATGATATGGTGGGGGAGGTGACAGTGATGTGTATTAAGAACTGTGGTAACCTTGCTGCATGACTTGCTCACACCTGTATCCATCTTCATGTCTTTCAGGCATGATGTCTCATGGAAGGCTGCAAGCCTACACAGCAGCTGAAAATGAAATCTTGCTGTCTGGACTCATACAGCACTATGCGACCGTGTTTGGCCAGGTTGCCCATGATTAGCAGGAGCAGACAGCCCTGTGGAATGACCTAGTCTACAGGGTCAATGATGTCGGACTGCACAACCGCAGTTTTGAGCAAGTCCAGCATCGTTGTTCTGACCTGCTTCGCAATGCCTGTCGGCATGCTGCTGCAGTCAGGGGGGATCACCTCGCCACAGGGGGGTTGTGCCATCCATCCCCCCGACACATGTGGAGGAGCTCCTGGCCAGCCTCATGGCACCTGCCTGTCTGGCCAGCCACCAACTGTAGGACACCTTTGTGGAGGTGGGTGCCACCCACACACTGGCTGAGGAGCATGCAGGTAAGGCCACAGGGCACATCTGTAGACCACTGTTGCATATACATCCACATCGGTACAGGTAGATCATGCATATCTGACATGTCATAGATATATTTTGTTGCTGCATAGTAGTGGTAAACAGATGTCCATATGTGGTAGTATTGTGGAAATGTAGTATTGTGGAAATGTACTGTTGATGTATTGTAATTCTGCACCCACCCTGTATCAATGCTACAGGTGTGGCCACTGACTTTGCATCTCTCACCCTCTTATGTAGGTCCCACCGGGATACTACCAAGGCAGCAGCCTGTAGATGGTGAGTATGATTTATGTAGATGCTTGCCAATACACTGGGCATGTAATGGCAATGGTATATTCCAAGGACACATCTAATACACATACCCAGAATGCATGCTGTACATATGCACGTATTGTCGCTGTGAAATGCACGGCATCACAGGGGTGACCACGATGGGGTATTGGAAGGGTATGTCAGACACCTGCATGATAACTAACATCCTGTCATTGCAGAATGTGTCCACAGGGAGTAACATGATGGTGGGAGACATGACCTACAGTAGTCCACATTATCAGCTGAGACTAGTCTATAACATGTGGTGTTCAGTGTATGGGACACTGCAATGTGACACATATGTGTAGGGCTTACTTGTCATGCATCTGCCAAAAGGCTGAAGGAGGGGTGTCAGCATGACACACCAGTGCACTGCAGCAGGGCTCCTAAAGATGCTAAGAATGGCTGTATCTGCACATAATCATGTTCAGGACCTGTGGCAGCTGTAACCCTACCCCCACAGCAATAGTGATGGCAGTGTGTGAACACCAAGGGATGTGCACATGAGTAGACCTTGCAATCATGCAGATTAAGGGGACATGTGTAGGGCAGACTGAACATACACTGGCAAATGCAGATGGACCACACTGGTATACCCCTGCCAGGAGTAGTGACTGCTGTAGTACACACAACAAGAGGTGCAACAAACCGTCATGATAAAGGTCTGCACACATATGCCCACACAGTGTGTATGCATCATGGTAAGCATCTGCACACCTGACATATTCCGTAGACACTGCATGTGAAAGTACAGGACATGTCACATATCGGGCTCATGTACTGTTAAGATATGCGATGATGTACTCCCATGGTAGATCAAGGATGGGTGTGTCATATCAATAAAGGTGTGTACACCCCCCCCATAGCCACAGTATGCTCTGATGATTGTTAGTGTAAGAGTACTGGATTGGTCGTACATGGTCCGCTGATGTTGAGAGCTGTGAATCAGACATCAGGCATTCATAAATGACATCTGTCCACATATCATCCCAGGTATGTGTTGCTGGAAAACATAGGGGGTGTGAGCATTAAAGCTGACATAACCAACACAGTAGTACACATTCAGCAATGGGCTGTCCACCTGTGAGGTGTGGTGCACAGTACATGGCAGGGTGCAGAACAGGTACACAGCAATACTGTGCACAGGGGTGCAGTGGTATCCATGGGGAAGGGCTTCACCTATTGACACAGCACATGTATCACACACATGTATACTGTTGCTAGCATGGATTGACTATAGCTGCACTGCATGCTGTTGGGTACCATACATTATGCATGTTAACAGATGGGTAATAAGAGGACTGTGTGTACTATCATTGTGCAACCTCACCTGTATGTGTGTGCGCATCCTGGTGGGTAGTTAGTTTGTCTGTAGGGTCACTCTGGTGAAGTGAAGGGAGGTTGATGTATGTAGGATGCGTGTGTGCATGTGTGTGTGTTTGTGTGGCTGGCCATGTATGCACATGTGCGATTGTGGGGTGTTCATACAGCAGTACCTCTCTCTGGGATCATGCAGTACATGGACATGGACTTGCATATTGCACACAAGGAATACTTGTCATGTATGTAATCACAGGACAGCTGATAGTATAATATGGTCTGTCGCATGGAAAAGACATTGAGAGGGAAGTTAGACACCAGGTACACCCTTAATATCGCATTCGGCAGAGAGGTCACCTACAACCCACATATGCAGCACTACAGATGCATTGGAGAAGTACCAGTCAACACCAGGGAGTGTGTCCATATATTACAGTTGTCACATGATAGGCTGATTGAGCAGCATATCTGGCATGTACTGAGCATTACATACACATGACACACCAGTGCGTGATATTATGGATTGAACATAGTAGCCCACACATATAGGGGTCATGCTCATGATGTCCGGACATGCACAGGGTGAACACCGAATGAGAGCAGTGAAGCCATCTAAAGCCACTACACATGGGTCAGACAGATAATGTTGTAACAGGTTTTGTGTTGTGATTGCTTGTGTAGGCATTTAGAGGACTGATATGTTAAAGAGTGGTATTAATGAGTGTATGTTACCATGTGTAATGCAGGATGGGGTACACATGGACATATACGTAGGACTGTCTGTAAAGTCACAGACAGGTAGGTATTATGGTGGTGTGTGTGTGTGTGTGTGTGTGTGTGTGTGTGTGTGTGTGTGTGTACTGTTAGGCAATGCTGTACAGGCTTTAAAGTGCGTTTATTGTTTTTCCCCAGAGGTGGTGAGGTGGGTCAGGGTTCCTCCTGCATGCAGTCTGATGTTGGTGTCCATACAGACACCAAAGATGATGATAGTACTGTTGAGGCACAGGTGGGGGTGTCAGGGGCTGACACTGTGTCATCATTTGACATCCCCCTTTTAGCCACCCCTACCCCGCACACAGTTTCAGTGCCTATACATACCCCATCACCAGTGGCCATAGTGGAGGGACAGCTGGTGTATGGTGGCAGTGCACAGGAAAGTGTGGGAACCATGCCTACTGTGTCTAGTCACAGCAGGCATAGCTGGATTTCTGGCAGGGCACCACATAGGCAGATATCCCAGGGTATTAGTGGTAGGGCCACTGGACATCATGCCCCTGACAGAGGCGACATAGCTGGTACCAGCAGGTGCATGTTTCAGGCTGTCATGGTGGCACAGGCATGTATGGAACATTACACCAGACAGGGCCTGAGGCTGCAGAGGGCTGATCTCACATCTGTAAGTGACAACGTCCATGAACTGTCTGGTGCCATCCGTGCTTATACTGAGCTCATGGATAGATGGCATGGTGAGATGATGGCCCTTCTCGACCGTGGTATGTCCGTGTTTGAACGTGTGGTGGAGATGTGGTGATGGCTGCATGGGCATAAGTCAGCAACACCAACAGCTGGCAGTCAATGTGGATGTGCTATGACACTAAGGGGCTCCCATAGTGACAGTACCAGCCCCAGCAGTGCAGGGGGGGTGCTGTCCACACCACAACAGGCCATGTGCATATGGTCCTGGCCAGTCCCAGGAGGAACCTGGTACCAGCGGACATTTGTCATCGGCAGGCGAGAGTAGCACATCGAGTCCTGTACCTGGATGTGCCCTTGGAACCCCTGGCAGGCACAGTCCACATATCTGTGGCCAGAGGCAGTGAACTGCACACTCTGCCAGGTATGGTCTGCAGCTGTCCATAAACACCTGTGTAGGGCAACCACATGGCAGAACTGTATACATGCATACCCACACACTATATAAACCGACCTAGGATAACCCCATACCTACACACACATTAACACACCCAGCTCACCTCAGTACCCCCCTCACCCACACACATGGTGTCAAATATATTTCCCACCCTTGACCTCTGGCAAACCAGCAACACACCCTGTGCATATGATGATACCTGTGCCACATCCCTGTCATCCATACCATCAATGCAGAGACAGGCTAATATGGTTCTGATGCACACAGTGACTGAACTACAGTGTATCATAGTACTGTAGTGTAACATGTTGTAAGGAGTAAAGTGTAATGCGTATATGTCAGGTAGTGTAGCCATCCAGCAATGATGCATTATAACTGTTAGTAACACTGGTTGATTGTGGTCTCTATAATGTTATCAATTTGTGTTGCAGGTGTACATGTGTCAGCAGGAGGATGCACTGTGTATATGATGATACCTGTGCCACATTCCTGTCATCCATACCATCAATGCAGGGACAGGCTAATATGGTTCTGATGCACACGGTGACTGTACTACAATGTACTACAGTACTGCAGTGTAACATGTTGTAAGGAGTAAAGTGTTATGCATATATGTCATATAGTGTAGCTGTCCAGCAAATATGTATTATAGCTGTTAGTAACACTGCTTGATTGTGGTCTCTATAATTTTACCATTTGTGTTGTAGGTGTACATGTGTCAGCACAAGGATGCTCTGTGCATATGATGATACCTGTGCCACATCCCTGTCATCCATACCATCAATGCAGGGACAGGCTAATATGGTTCTGATGCACACGGTGACTGCACTACAGTGTGCCACAGTACTGCAGTATAACATATTGTAAGGAGTAAAGTGTTATGCATATATGTCAGGTAGTGTAGCTGTCCAGCAAATATACATTATAGCTGTTAGTAACACTGGTTGATTGTGGTCTTTATAATGTTATCTATTTGTGTTGTAGGTGTACATGTGTCAGCAGGAAGATGGTCTGCAGTCATATTCCACAACAGGGTATGCCACTGTAGTGACACCATGGCTGTGACATATCTGGGGTACAGTTGAACACATGTCACAGGTTAGTATAACGTTTATTGCCTGTGCCACATGGACAGGTGTCCCACTGGGGCATGTATACCCTGCAACCTGATGTAGACCCATCCACATACACACACACTGTTACTTGGCAACACTGGGACTAAACCCCTACCTAGGTATGTAGTAATACTGAAGTGTGAGGCTTACATTGTACACACCACACAGCATTCATGGTGAGATGTGTCCCAGGTTACATGTTACATGCAGAACATCCCTGGGCATGTACAGTATGCTAATGGGGGATGTAATGGGTGTATATGGACAAAAACCACAGTGAAAAACTTCTCTAAAGCAAATTTCACACGCCTCAAAACCGAGGCGAAATCCTTCAAAGCCCCCGGGCCTGTGGAAAATATGGCCCAGACTGCAGAATCCTTTATAAATGCATTCTATGAACACCTTCAGGAATGCATGGATCATGCAATCCCAAATAAAACCAAGACCCAATCCTCCAAAGGCAGACGTCCTGTCTGGTGGACCCCAGCCATAAACAAACTATACAATAGAAGGAGGAAGCTACTACATGATAGAGCAAAATCCCAAAAAGGGAAGGCATCTCTGATCAGTATTAGCAAAAAACTACGGGCACTCATAAAATCGTCTAAGGCCAGCTTTGAGAGAAAAATTGCACAGGACACTAAGGATAATCACAAGGCTTTCTTTAGTTATGTTAGGAACCTGGGTGGGAATTCCCAGATATGCTCAGAATTAGTCCAAAATGACAAAAATACACCGAGCCCACAGACATTGCCAACATCCTAGCTGACAGGTTCAGTGCAAACTTCTCCCCCTCTCCCCACCAAAAGGGCAAATATCTATCCCAACAGAGTGCTGGCCCCTGACATCTCAGATGCTCAGGTAAGAGCCGCCTCCAAAGCAAAAACACAGCATCAAAGGGACCAGATGGTGTCCCAGGCTGCCCTACATGAACTCCAAGAAGAGCTAAACCCAAACATAAAACTACTGTTCAATCTTAGCCTTACTACAGGATATGTACCCAAAGAGTGGCGTACAGCAACAGTGGTCCCTCTCCACAAAGGTGGTGCCTCAACGGATCCTCGAAACCATCGCCCATAAGCCTGACTAGCTTGCTCTGCAAAGCTATGGAAAGGATCATCATGGACCTCATAAATAAAGATATTGGGGACCTACAGACACTGGATCCTACCCAGTTTGGCTTTGTTAAGGGCAGATCCTGCCTCTTAAACCTGGTCAATTTCTTTGAAACAGTCACCAAGGCCATTGACGAGGGAAGGTGGTCCACACAGCCTACCTGGACCTCGCAAAGCCTTCGATACAATACCCCACTCGGGCATTATAGATAAGCTCACCAGCTTAAATATAAACCCCTATGTCACTAGATGGGTTGCAAACTGGCTCAAGGACAGAACCCACATGGTTAGAATTGCTGGAGCCATGTCAGACTCCAAACTAGTTACAAGTGGCGTCCCACAAGGCTCAGTCCTGGGACCTCTCTTGTTCGGTATATATTTCGGAGGTACAGGCCAACACGGAAGGACTGTGGCTGACCAAGTTCACAGATGACTGCAAACTGGGCGCCATAATCAACTCTCCAGCCGACACAAGCATCCTCCAAAAGGGCCTCATAGAAACAGACAACTGGTGCCAGAGCCATGGCCTCAAGCTAAACGCCAAAAGTGTATAGTCATCCCTTTGGCAAAAACAAAGTGCCCACAAATTACCACATAGGTGGTAATCCATTAAGTACAGAAGAAGTCATTAGGGACCTGGGGACCCAAGTTGATAGCAATCTCTCATTTGACAACCACGTGGCCAAAGTGGTTAGAAAAACATTTTATATAGCCCACCTAATCATGAAGGGATTCACATCTAGATCAGGGGAGGTCATCGTGCCTCTTTACTCATCCCTCATCAGGCCCATAATTGAGTACAATGCCCCTTTTGGGATGTACCTTACCAGACACCTGCAGCAACTGGAAAGACCCCAAAAGTACCTCACCAAGAGGATCAAAGGGCTCAAACAGATGCCATATGCTGCCCGGTTAAAGAAACTCCAGCTCTACTCAGTGGTATACCGCCTGCTCAGAGGTGATCTGTGCCTGACGTATAAAGCCATGTCCAACCCGGAATTAATGGACATGCTGCACCTCAGAAAATCCAAATCCCATCGAGCTACGTGCTTGAGAGACTTGAACCTCAGTACTGAAATAAATAGGACATGCTGGAGGGACAGATTCATAACCCAGAGGCTCCCTTCACTCTGGAATAAAATCCCAGTCCAGGTTAGGCAGAGTCCCACATTGACTCTCTTCAAGAGGAATCTTGATGAGTGGATGGGAGATCGTAGGTTTACCCCAGCTATCACTTCTGTGTCACTGTTAGACAGAGGCACAGTATACTAACCTCCAAAAAAGGCATAGCAAAATTAATTTAAAATGGGTAGCGAAAGCCAAACACACTCTGGCTAGGCTTATAAATGCCCTAGGGCAGATAGCCTAGTATGAACCTATGAACCTATGAACATAGTGTGACATACCTTCTTATACACATTAACAGACACATAACAGGCAGACACAAATCTGAAAGACCAGGGCCTATTGCTGCTAACTAACTTGAACATGTGTCCAATGTGTTACAGGTAGGCTGCATACAGCACATGCATAACTGGCCTGGATTATGGTATCAATTACCTGTATGGTTAATGGTGACAGTAGTAACCATAGCAGAGTACATGGGACATATATCAGGTGTACCTTGGTGTAATGACAGTGTACACAGCACCCACATCCCCCAGTGGATATTGTACTCAATGAAACCCATGATGACCCTCTGCCATACGCACCATCACACATTGGCCATGACTGCGATATAACCCATAGTACACCATAACAGTGGTACTACAGGGATATGCATCTAATGCACATGCCACATGCATAGTAGGGTGTTGCAATGTCATGCCTCAACTATGGGTGGCAACAATACTATCTGTACTACTGTGTGGTAATGGGTATTGTAATAGGGGTATGTGGCCTCAGAATGCCGTACCCTACAGATATACAGACATGCACACATACACACACTTGCCAGAACAAAATGGCTATCCCATGCCTACCAACCCATTTGTACAACACTGCTGTGCTGGTATGGCAAGGCTCATGTAACTGTTATGGGGAGGAGCTTAACAGGGTACATGTAATGTGCCATACAGCAGCAGCCACAACTGACTATGGCAATGTGTGTTGTGGTAGCTGTGAAGGCCCTAATGGAATTCCCAAGTATGGGTGTGCTAACACACAGACACTGCTATACTCAGTCATGCACAAGTACACATGTGTCAGTACAGGAGTGCATTGCTGCAGGTCATCATAGCAGTGTACCTAGCTATTGTCCAAGGAGAGAAGAGTTGTGTAGGGATTGTGTGTACAGTGGTATCCTGCCACCTGCCAAGTGTCAGCAGGCAATCTATCAACAGACACTGCTGTGGTGACCCTCAGGGTGAGAATGACATGCATCAGCCAATCCTCCAGTTGACTCCTGCACATGGCCACTGAGGTGATCAGGTTGACATGTATGCAACATACATTACAACACATGGTTAGTGTCTGTGATGGAGACCTTTACCCAAGCATATTCTGTTGACTGTGGTAGCGTAGTGCAGGTACCCATGGCATGTGGTTGGTATAGGGTGTCATCTCCTATATGTGCCAGTTCTTACACAGCTGGGCAGACATGTCAGTGTCAATCAAGCTTAGGTTGCCTGTACATATCCCAGCTGGATACGTGCCATTTGCACATCTGTACAGGGACTGGCAGTCATCAGCTTGGCAGGTAGCTATGCAGTAGGATGAGTGTGTTGACAGAAGTTTGACAACAATATGTATGCCTTAACTACATGTCAGAAGCCCCCACTAACATGTGCTGTATAGACAGTAGTCTACAGTTACATTCCACATGTCGGATCATTACCCAGTAGAGGTTATATACTGTGACACAGCTCACACACCGGGGATACAACAGGGAGGCCTCAGAGTCCAGCTATGCCTGCAGGTGTGCCTGTTGTCAGTACTACATTTAACACTCTGCTCTTGCCTGGGTAAGCACTGCCAACAGAAGTACCACCATGATGCACTACATACCAGTGTGACAGCATGTACCCTGGGCTACAACCCATGCATGTAACACATTCGCATGGATAACAGAACTGTACAGGCCTCAGATACATCTGTACCCCACACATGATATTCACACCTCTTGCAACTGTAATGACATCGCATAGGTACATGTATTGTACATGGCATTACATAAACTTATTGCAGATGTCATTACCCTGCTATGTTACCAGACTGGGTGGTGTGAACTGGTTACCAGGGCTAAGCCATGCTTAGCAAGTATCAACATTGCTGCAATATAACAGCTGAGCTGATTTGCGCACTAGTAAGCGAAGCCTACACTGTGTAAGCGCCTGTATGTTTACCCATAGCTTAGCACCGCTTAGCTTTGTGCAAACCCATGCAAACCTGCTTAAAGCTGCTCAAAACTGCCTTAACCACTCTGTATCCAACAGCCCTTGTTCTGCCCAGCAAAAAAAATGAACAGCCCTTGCAGGTCTTGAACCCAGGACCCTATACACTATAGTCACAACACTTAACGACTATGCCATGACCACTGTTGTTTTACAAATATATCTGTCAATACACATATTGAGTAGTATTGAACAATTGCCTTTACTTCCACAATTGTGTAGTACTTGTTATTAATATGACTGTTGCATCACATATGTTGTTTTATCATAATGTATACATAGCAGATACATATGGTGAGATACATCTGGGAGGGTACAGATATGCCTATTTATGTGGATATATATGTAAATATCTATAACTATATGTGCATACATATCTATTCTGATATACCTTTTACTGTCAATATATATGTAGATACCCATACATATATGTGCATATGTATCTATCTGTATATGTGTAGACATATATTGCTCTGTATATGTATATATCTGAGTGTTTTTATATATATATATATATATATATATATATATATATATATATATATATATATATATATATATATATATGATAACCAGGGTCATAAAGTGAAGTATGCCAAACACCAGATAAATGCAGAGACAATCTCCATACACAAATCCAATTTATTTGAGCACTTTCGTCTCAGGGCAGTACTAAAACTTCATCAGAATAACAACCCATTAATTCTTGCCCTTAAAATACAGCTTCCAATTAAACAATGACGTTTTTTTTAAAAAAAGCCATTCCAAACTAATTCACTTATTAATCAAACTGTACCAACATAGGAACCAACAAGGGAATAATAATTCAAATTTTCATCGACCCCCCATTACCCCAGGGCACCAAGAACTACCCGAAGAGACAGAGGTTGGGCAGAGGCAACAAAAATTAGACAGGGAAATTTCTGTTTTGTTAAACTGTAGAGGCCAAGGTAACAACAATGGAATTATAGATTCTTCCCATGACGGGAAGCTTTTAAGATGTTACCGTTTTAATATATTTAATTGTACAGTAATGAAGATCAATAGACACTATTTTTCCCATTTTAAAAAAAGTTTTAAATTTATACCAGGTTCCAAAATTAGTTTGCACAGTACTATGACAGAGATTAAGTTGTACACCAGGAAATTGAATTTGAAATTATTGTTTCAGAACAATCTTGGTGAAGCACAAGGTGAGGAGTACCAGAGAAACAATTTCAAATGCAAAAGTACTTTTAATCCACCTTCCCACTCTACCATTGGTGTGTTTGAACAACTATGTTTAAAAGACACCCACGTAATTTTAGGGTTGAAAAAAATATATTTTTTTAATTTAACCAAAGAGGAGAGTACAATTTTAAGAGAACTAAGACAACATGACACGGTTTGTGTTATGAAACCCGATAAGGGGGAGGGATGGTGATAGCTGATAATTTTGATTACAGTGCTGAAATGATGGAGAATTTTTATGATTCTAAGAAATATGTTGAGGTCTCTTTAAATGAAATAAGAATTGCCCATCGAAAAGTGCAATTGTTTTTAGAAGACTCACTTTTCCATGGCATTATTTCCGAAAACTTGTAAGTTTTTTAAGAAGTGAGTATCCCACCATCCCACAAACCTTTGGTATACCCAAGTTACATAAGAATATTCCAAATCTGCCCTGTAGAATTATTATAGCTGCACATGGCAGTTTTACTTACCCTCTGGGGGTTTTACTGATGGTCTTTTAAAGAACACAGTTTCTTCTATTAGATACATTTTAAGAGACTGTTGGGATTTCCTTGCTAGGTTTAAAAAATAATTATTTAAAGAGAATGCTATTTTTTACACGATAGACATAATTGACCTATTTACCTCCATCCCTCACGATGAAGGTTTGGAACTTTTTTGCTGAGGTGATTGTTAAATTAACCAATTTGAGTTGTACAGTGGTTAATTTTACATTGAGTGTGATGGAGTACATTTTGGAGAACAACTTTTTTACTTTTGAAGGTTGTTATTTTAAGCAAGTCAAAGGTGTAGCTATGGGGGCCAGTTGTGCCCCCATATACGCCAATTTAGTAATGTACACATGGGAGCAAAAATTTATTTTTATCCCTAGATTCACTGATCAATGGAGTCTCTATCTTCATTACCTTGATGATATTTTTATTCTTTGGAAGGATAATACTCTTGGGGAGAAAAACCTGGCCGAGTACCTGAATGATTTAGGTTCATTTTTTGAAGTTTACTAGTAATAGTTCTGAATCAAGTATTGACTACTTAGATGTTACCATTTCTAAGGATATTGAACACTTAATTTTTGCTTCTACTATTTATAGAAAAGATACGTTTTCTAACAGTTACTTAGATTTTAACAGCCATCATCCGAGTTTTACAAAAAAGAACATTCTTAAAGGCCAACTGGTTAGAGTGGCCAGAATGTGTTCCAGTTGTGACACCTTTAGGAATGAGGTGTTCCTTATTGTTGAAATGTTTCTGGATAGGGGATACCCTAGAGACTTTATTCTAAGAAAAGTCAAGGAAGTTAGTTTTTCTTGGGGGACAAAATTTAAACCCATACTTGGAAATGGTCACGATCAACTTCAGTTCAAGAAGAATGATAAGAATAGATATGATGAGAGTATGATCATTGAATATGGTGATGGGACCAAAGAAGTACAAAATATTTTGAAGAAATATTGGATGTTATTTAACTCCAATGAAGACCTTATGAAAATTTTAGGGGATGGTCCCAAATATGTGTTAAAACAGGTAAAAATCTTAAATTCTTGTTTGAACATGACCTGGCTACAACTAGAATGAGTGAAAAAGGGACAACAAAATGTGGTTGCTGTTCACAGTGTAGATTCATTCTTGAAGAGGTGAGTGTAAACTTACCCAGTGTTAGTCAATATATTAGACTGAAGCAAGGTAATTGTTTAACTAAGGGAATAGTTTATCTAGCAATTTGTGAAGCTTGTTCCTACTATTACGTAGGAGAGACAGAGCGAGTGTTCAGAAGACAAATCTACTACGAACATAACTGTGCTATTTCTCAAAGTAATGAAAACAATGGATTGTATAGACATTCAAGGGCTTGGGAAGATTTTACAAAATTTAAATTTCCACTGAGTGACCTCCAAAACCTCTTGTATCAGAGGCACATGTGATATATGCAAATGATCCTTATGAACTTCAGGTGTTTCAGCTAATTGGCAATTCTGAATGCCCATGACTTGCTTCATCATTTTAATGGATAATTTCAGGCCAATAAAGCCAAACTCCACTATCTGTGGATATGCATATTTCGGCCTTGTTATGACCTCATCAGCACAGCACAAGCAGAGTGTTTGCTTAAGCATTAGAAACACAGGGCTGTTATACTCAGCTGATGTCCATTATCATTAGGGTCACTGCAAAAATATCCCAAACAACAAACTAAAACAATGAGTGAGAAGGTCACTGAAAAACCAATCAGTAAAAACAAAATGAAAACTCCAGCAAAGCTAGAACTTCCACTGAGTGACCTCCCAAACCAAATCAGCTGGGTATAACAGCCCTGTATTTCTAATGCTTAGTCAAACACTCTGCTTGTGCTGTGCTGACGAGGTCATAACAAGGCCGAAATATGCATATCCACAGCTAGTGGGTTTTGGCTTTATTTGCCTGAAATTGTCCATTAAAACAATGAAACAAATCATGAGCATTCAGAATTCCCAATTATCTGAAACACCTAATGTTCATAAGGATCATTTGCATGTATCCCATGTGCCTCTGATAGAAGAGGTTTGGGAGGTCACTCAGTAGAAGAACCTCTAAGTGCAAGACATGTGGACAAAGTCTTAAAATGTGGATGTTAACAGCCATGTAGATGGTTATATCATGTAAATACTGGTATACATTTCCCCCCATAGGTTATGCATTCACACACCCATGTCTGTCCTGACACATAATAATCACTGGTACAGAGGTGGCATGGCCACATACTATCCACTAGTTAGTGACATACATCTGTACAGCATCCCACTGCTTTGTCTGGCATACATGACTGTTATGGTGGCCCAGCAGCAGTACATTTGGCAAGTATCTGGACATAACATCTCACTGGGTAAGTACACTAAGCTGCTAAGCATGTAACAAGGCACTGTGCAGCCTACAGGCAGACTGCCACAACACTGACCTACATTTCTTATGGGGGAATACACATGTACCTGCATATATTGCAGCCTCTACAGACATGTCACAGCACAGAGTAACAGACACCTGTGTGAAAGTGCATAACCACAACCAATGTGCACACAGCTACAGCCACATATGGTAAGCTAGCATAGTATTACAGTATATGGACTATCTGATCAACACCCTCCTCATATGTGCCACTCACACACTAACCCCACATATACTGGGCCTCTACACAGTGTGGTCCAATGCCTGTCTGTGGTATGGGACATGTGTGTGTTTGGCCCTACAAACATGTAAGCCGATAGGGTGACATACAGAGGAACAGTATGTAATATCAGATAGAACAGGACCAAGAACAATGACATCTACCACAGTCTGTACACAGGCCAAAGTACATATTCAGAACACACACACTGTCGACAAGTACACAGACCTCACTACTGTACACACAACCACAGAATGTCCAGGTTATGTCCTCAAATATAACCCCTACTGTACATAACGTGTAGCAGTCTGATATCTCACTGGCTTGTTATCAGATATGATGTCAATAAATATGGTGTACAGAACATATGCACCTCTTACTGCATGGGATATGTACAAAGGTGGACAGAGTTGTGGCTGGAGGCACAAACAAAGGACCAATATTGACATGTTGCTGTGATAACCTCATACATTTACTGTTGTAACAGGGTTTGTTGCAACATATGTCCTATGAGGGATATGAAGCCAGTAACTCCCATGGCTGTTACCATGTACTGACTGCAATATTCACACTATGCTTCTGCAGTTCATAGATAGGTGCTCTGTGGGTAACACAAGAAACAAAAGGGACAACACACTGCCCGGTCTGCAGATGACCCTACAGATGAGAGTTTCCTCATAAACATAGCACTGACATGACAGGTATTAAAACATGTAGGACAGCCATATCCACACACACACTGTTAAACCAACATTACTCCAAATGCAGTATAGCAGGACTTACATTCTGTAGTCATGTCAGGCACATCTCCCTCCTGTGTGTTGGCCTGTTTCCACAGTGTATGTTGTTAGTGGTAAATCCCTTATCCATCTGTGATGCTGTTTGCCAAATGACAGATCTAGGTCCTGCTCACAGTGAATGAAAAGGCCCAACACCAACGTGATGTTCCTAGATATTGGAGTGTGTTTCCATGCACTTGGCTATGGAAATGTTACCACAGCTGTTCCACATGCAATCAGCTAGAGGAGGGCTGCAATTCATGCAGAGGTCATCAACTGATCATGAGCATCACTTATAATACACATGCTGTTGCCTAAACAAAGCAGGTGTAAGTCTCCACATCCACCAGAGAGGGAGTGAGAGAGGCAGACAGAGGCAAAGATAAGTCAGGGAGGGGTGGGAGAGTAAAACTTAAGCATGTTTGTGTCACACACCTACCAGTGCCTGACTGACTATGTATTGTTATCACATAGCTATGCAATTATTGGATGCACCTCATAGGTTGCATGTTGAGGAGCCCTCCAAACGTATAGGTGATGGTGAGTGACATCTGCAACAGTGATCAGGTAGCTATACGATAGGTGTAGTACACGTGCCTGTCCTCATGAACAGGTGTCAGCATCAACACAGCCACACTCTCTCAGGGAACCACACACATTGACACACTTGGCAGGGTCACTAGTTAGATTGCCACAATACCGTACTGTGCAGGTATCACATGCACCACAGGGGTTATCTGGAGGTTATATGGGCAAAGGGTATGCGGAGGTGTCTGACATCAGACAGCATGCCTCAGTATGCAAATGGGGGTTGTAGTGAGTGTGAATGTAGTCATAGGCATCATACAGCACACACACAGACACAGGGTGCCAGTACTGACATGCATGGGTGCATTGCTTCATGGGTGTGTAGTTGTTGACTGTGCCAGACAGCTATACAAGGTTAGGTGATGGGTATACCTTGGCAGCAGGTCACATGACAATGGTCTGCATTGTTGCTCAGGGGTGTAGTGTCTGGATTGGCCCACACAGGTTGGTATTGTATTCACCATCCAGTCACCTGGGTAACTATTGTGTGTGACCATTGCTGTGCATTGCTTGCCATGTATGTGTTCCTTAGTCCATGACATGGATGGTGTCTGGGATGTGCATATGTCTCACATGCATGTACAGTGACATGTGGAACTGTACCTGGGGTGTCTGGCCCATGTTGTGTACACAGATTATCATCAGATGTGCCAGTCCTGGCCTCATGTGGCAAGAACTGGTAATGGACAGCAGGTTGACCCTGCACCTACATTGATAGCTTGATACAGGTATTCCCTGGTATCAGTGGCATCTGTCCATACAGGTCATGTGTTTAAGGTTTGGTGTGTCCTTTGTGGGTCACATTTGATGGCATCACAGCTATTGTATGTGTCCAGTGGGGAACATAGGAAAGGTGCACTGTCTGTATGTATGTGCCTATTGGACTGATGGACAGGGTGCCATGCCCTCTCTAGCCCACTGCAATCACACCATGGTTACTATCAATGGACAATATGCAGAGTACTACCAACATAGCGGTTGTTGCCTAGGCAAGTGTGTGTGTGTGTGTATGAGACATGGGTTGAGAGTGTTCTCTGGGTAATACAAGGGTTGCTATCTTTGTTTGTCAGGCCTTGTAACATGTAGGGGTATGGATTTGCACCCCAGCCTCTCAGCTATTTCACATCTGTTATCCCTGTAAGGTGGACATTGTGACATATACTAGGGCCACCATATAAGAAATTTCCAAAATCCACTCTGCAATGGGTCAGGTTGTTACACACTCACCTCTTCACTGGATATGAATGACAAGCACAGCCACATGCACACACCCCTGCCATGTCTGGGATTAGAACTCTTACCTAACTAGTTTATTACACTAAAACACTATGCAGTTACAGGACATGCCATAGAAATTACTGGAGTATTTCTTCCCCAAATGTGTATTTCACAGTGAATGACATCAGCAGGCTTGCCAAAGTTGGGCATTTGAATTGTAGTGAGTGTGACTAGACTAAAAGGCACTGTTCCCTACACAGAAACACACACACACAAACATCCACACCTGCCACGTGAGGGAATAGAACCCCTACCATAGCTCTATATCACACTACAGCATTACGCTGTTATAGGATGCACTGTGGAGATTACTGGAGTACTCCTTCCCCAAATGTGTATTTCACAGGGAATGACAGGCTTGCCAAAGTGGGGCATTTGAATTGTAGTGAGTGTGACTAGCCTCAAAAGCATTGCTCTCTACACAGACACACACACAAACTTCCACACTTGCCATGTGTGGGAATAGAGCCCCTGCCAGAGTTCTATATCACACTACAGCATTATGCTGTTATAGGACATGCCACAAAGATTACCGGAGTACTCCTTTCCCAAAGGTATATTTCACAGGGAATGACATCAGCAGGCTTGCCAAAGTAGGGCATTTGAATTGTAGTGAGTGTGACTAGCCTAAAAAGCATTGCTCCCTACACAGGCATAGAAACACACATACGAAAATCCACATCTGCCATGTGTGGGAATAGAACCCCTACCACAGTTCTATATCACACTACAGCATTATACTGTTATTGGACACACCATAGAAATTACTGGAGTTCTCCTTCCCCAAAGGTGTATTTCACAGGGAATGACATCAGCAGGCTTGCCAAAGTGGGGCATTTGAATTGTAGTGAGTGTGACCAGCTTAAAAAGCATTGCTCCCCACACACACACACACACACACACACACACACACACACACACACACACACACACACACACACACACACACACACACACACACACACACACACACACACACACACACACACACACACACACACACACACATAGCCACACCTGCCATGTGTGGGAGTAGAACCCCTACCAGAGTTCTACATCACACTACAGCATTACGCTGTTATAGGACATGCCACGGAGATTACTGGAGTACTTATTCCCCAAATGTGTGTTTCACAGGGAATGACATCAGCAGGCTTGCCAAAGTGGGGCATTTGAATTGTAGTGAGTGTGACTAGCCAAAAAATCATTGCTCCCTACACAGACATAGGAACACACCTACACCTGCCATGTGCGGAAATACAACCAGAGTTCTACATTACACTACAACATAATGCTGTTATAGAACAAGCCACAGGGATTGCTGGAGTATTTTCCCCAAAGGTGTATTTCACAGTGAATGACAACAGCAGCCTTGCCATGGTAGGGAATTTGAATTGTAGTGAGTGTGACTAGCCTAAAAAACAACACTTCCTACATAGAGAGTGACAAACACATTTGCCATATCTGGGATTAGAGCTCCTACCTAACTAGTTTATCACACTACAGCAGTGCACAGTTATAGGATGCACCACAGAGATTATTGGGCTATACCTTCCCCAAAGGTGTATTTCACAGTGAATGACATCAGCAGCCTTGCCAAAGTAGGGTATTTGAATTCTAGTGAGTGCAACTAGCCTAAAATGCATTGCTCCCTACACAGACAGGGGCACACACAGTTGCCATGTATGTGATTAGAACTCCTACCTAACTAGTTTATCACACTACAGCATACATAGTTATAGGACACGCCATGGAGATTACTGGGTTAAACCTTTCCCAAAGGTGTATTTCACAGTGAATGACATCAGCAATCTTGCCAAACTAGGGCATTTGAATTGTAGTGAGTGTGACTAGCCTAAAAAGCATTAATCTCTACACAGACACACACACACACACACACACACACACACACACACACACACACACACACACACACACACACACAGTTGCCATGTCTGGGATTAGAACTCCTACCTAACTAGTTTATCACACTAAAACAGTATGCAGTTAGAGGACAAGCCACAGAGATTACTGGACTACACCTTTCCCAGTGGTGTATTGCAAAGTGGATGACCTCAGCAAGCTTGTCATAGTAGGGCTATGGGGAGGGCAGTGTGTGTGCCTGGGCCATAACCCATTCGTCTAGAAGTTGACACACCACATGCGGGCACTCTCAGGGTTATATTCCACAGGTACATGTATACAGCTTCTAGATGACTACTTCCTTGTACAGTCATGTTGCTCAGCTAGCACTTGCATCACATAGTCTGTAATGCTGTCGGATACAGGTGGCTAATGTCTACAGTGAGTGACATTTACACCTCATGTGGTTGTAGACATTTGGCTGTGTGCTGGGTGGGACAGGCCTCATAATGGATAGCTCATTGTTACAGTCATTCTCTTCCACACATCTATGTACATCTGCTTTTGGCTTATTATAGTGTGTTGTCCTTGGAAATATGTTTGTATTCCTATCCACTGTATACAAAGCATGACTGGTGCATACTGAGGAGTGTATGCACTAACATCTGCAACTGCCAGATATGTATGGTCCACTGTTGTTTGCAGACATGGGCTTTATTTCTCTAAGTGTGTGAGCATGCCCAGTATGGTCTTCTGTATTGAATGTGTGGATCGATTCCAGGTAGTTTGTATTCCAGTGCAGACCTTTGTTTTGTATGCCTACAGGTAGCAAACTGTTTCTGCTGGGTATCCATCGATCATTTGGCAATATGGGGACAAACTGTGCAGGGGATAGTGTGTACTGTAGATGATTGTGTCTGTGCTGCTTCAGCTACATGGTACTGCTGTTAGCAGAGATATTCAGACATGTGTACTGTTATACACTGTGATGTTTTCTGTACTCATGTACTGTCAGGTGGACATTCTTGCTCATAGTGATGTCTTGGGGGACAAGGGAGACTGCAGCTGTGTCTGGCATTGTGGGCAGACACCTACATATTCATGGTAGGTTATGCCATTCTGGAGGGGGAGCTGCAGGCACTTGCTGCTGGGTCTGTGTATCCGGTTCAGCACCTTGGTACAGTGCTGGCAGAGGATCCCATACTTGTACATCCATCAACATGACAGTATGGCTTTATCTTGCTGTCGCAATACCTCACAGCTGTACAGATTCACACAGGTTACCCAGAAGCAGGGGCCATGAGTCAGGACATTACCCCTATTGTGGTGTGCGGCCAGGTATGTAGCCACCCATTTATGTGTTTGCAGCCAGGGATAGTGTGTGCACACAGCTTTGTGTCGGACCATACACATTCCATGCTGCTCATGCTCCCACTCCCCTTCTGTTATTCTATCTTGTTCCATACATTATGCATACATTCTCTGATACTTTCCCTAAGGTTATCACCCCATCACAGCTGTGTTTTGGTGTTGGTCCACAGTTCATGCAGTGGGACATGGTGGACATGTTACTGTGGTTTGTCCACATGGCCTTGCATATGGCTTATGTGGAGTGTGTTATGTTGTTATTTGGGTGTCCATGACATAACATGCATTGGCAATATGTGTGAGACACAGGCATTTAGCAGAGGCCTGTGGGCCATTTGGTGTTGATGCGGGCCAGATGTGGCAGGTTGTTGCATTCTGTCCATCCTAAAGTCTCAGACTGCCATGCAGTATATTCCCCTGGGGTGACAGGGAAATTTGCTAGGTGTTCATGCCAATACCTTCTATCAGTCTTGATCAGGTGGTTTGGATGCTGGCAGGGTGCTACCTACAGCTAGAGACACACCTGCATGGGACACCTGCACTGCATGCTGCATTCCTTTGCTATTGCCATATACAGGTAGGGTCAAATTGTACTCATTCCCCACAGCAGGGATACGACTAGAGCGGCACCTGTGGGTGGTGTTTGGGTGAGCTGGGTGCATGTGTGCTATGGACACTACTTGCATCTGACGCACAGATATACATGGGGAATTCCAGTTGTGCTGACATTTGCAGGTACATCAGCTGTTTCCAAATACATCAGTCCTACCTCCTTTGTGATCTGTAAGTGTTCAGACAGACAACACCGGTATCCCCTATTACAGGACCAGATAATGTGATGCATCCTTTTTTGTAGAATTCCAAGGGTGTGTCCATTTCACAGTTACACAATATATACTGTATGTCTGGGGTACCTTCCCCTGTGTACGGCTTGTATATCTAGCTCAACAGCCATGCCATGTCAATGTTTCAGATGGTGACACATAATACCACCATACATTTACAGTGGCTTACTGCTAGCATGTGTTATACTGGTGGGACTTGTCTTTGGCACTGCAGTTATGAGGACTTGGCCATGTAACCAGCAATATTGGGCAATGGCCAGCAGGTCATACCTCAACATGCATACATACTGACCACTCTCACACAATATGAAACACACACCAACCTAACACACACATACCTGTATATTGTGCAAATGCTACAATCTATCCTGCTACCTTGGCCACCTCTGGGCATCTGTGCTCCACTGGTATTATACCTACATATACATGCTACTACATTTCTACTCAGAAATGGGGAAGCACACCTGACTATTTCTACATTTCTGCACAGGATTGGGGGGCATACCTGACTGTTACTACATTTCTACATAGGATGGGGAGCACATCTGATTGTTTCTACATTTCTACACAGAAATGGGGGGGGGGGGCGGCACACCTGACTATTTCTACATTTTTACACAGGATTAGGGGGCACACCTGTCTGTTTCTACATTTCTACATAGGATGGGGGTGCACACCTGACACTTGTACACATTTGCTATGACTGTAATGGTATGTCGGGTACTCCATTTTATTTGTATTCTAACCTATCGTGCTGACTAGAGGCATATCAGTGTACTACAGGGCTTAGGTCTGATTGACCTACATATTAGTTTCTGACTTCCTACCTTTCAGAAGTAACATCCCACTGCCTGACCTGATGTAGTCTGTCTGTGTAGGCCTGGGGGTGTGGTTACCCATAGGCATCATTCAGAGGCCATAGCACAGCCTTTGTATGTGTTTATCTACACCTGTCCTGCTGGCTGAGACTGTTGTTGGGTATGTGGACCTCCGACTGGCATGTTTGAGTCATATGGACACACATGTGGCCCAGCACATTTCTTGCAGTGGGCTTTGTCCCCCTGTGTAGTACTGGCTACTATGGTGCACCCGTATTTGTTACAGATCTCATGGTGCCAATATAGGTGTTTACTATCTGCTGGCATCCTATTCTGCCATCCAATTCCCTTGCATGCTCACATCCATACCATAGATACAAGTAACTGCACATTCTACTCCAATTAGCAATCGATAAGGGGAGTGACTTACCTTGTGTATGGGGTGTGCCAGTATTGAGGATGGTGCTGAGGGCTGCCTATGTTGGATGCACATAGCACACTCCCTATACATGATTGAGCACAGGTAGTGTCATGTTTGTCATCCCTTTTACTTTATGTGTCAGAGAGAGGTGTTATTCTGTGGGTCCCTACTGTGTCAGTGTATGTGCTATGTGTTGCCTCTTTGCCAAGGCCAGGGCATACTCGGCATGCCTCCATCTGCCTACTGGGGCAAACTCAGGTTGTTCCTCCTCTGAGTCACTCTGTGCCTGTGCTGGCCTTAGCATTGGTGGGGCACTGTGTGGCCCTGCCCCATGCTGTTCCCACTGCAGCTGTTTCCGCAGGATCATATTGTGTAGCATGGCACATACGATAACAATTTGGGTAGATGTAGCTGGTGAGTACTGCAAGGCTCCACCGGATGTGTCCAGGTACCAGAACCATGACTTGAGCATCCCAAATACGCGCTCTATTATGATTCTGATCTGTGCGTGTGCTTCATTATGGTGTTCTTGTTCAGGTGTGCATGCATTTCTGATGGGTGTCATCAGCCACGGCTCCAGTGCACAACCAGCATCCCCCACTAGGTGACCGTAAGGGGTGTCCCTATTGGCAAATCACTGGTACAGCTGTGTCAGATGCCAGATGTGGGAATTGTGATAGCTTACAGGGCAGCCAGCACACACATTCATTATAATGCCCTGGGCATCACACACGACCTGGCAGTTCATGGAGGGGAAGCCCTTACGGTTGATATAGATCCTACCCCACTCACCGGATGGTGCTTTGATGCATATGTGTGTGCAGTCTATAGCACCCACCACCTGAGGGTATTCTGCTATTTGGTAGAAGAGATGCATAATCCTGGCCAACACCTCACGGGTGTTGAGGAACTATACATGCTCACCGGCATGTGCTGACATGGCATCCAGGAACTGGTGGAATACTCTGGATGCTGATGCCTGTGAGATCGCCATGATATCCCCAGTTGGGCTTTGGGAGGTACCTGTGGTTAGTATTCCTAGGCCTACACATACCTCGGTATCCACTGGGATGGGTTCCCCTCTGTTAGTTCTGTGTGTCAGGCGTGGCTGGCACAGCTCAACAATTTGCTGTAGGAGGTCACTGTCCACCCTATAGCACTCCACTATCTCCAGCTCATGTAGCCCCTGGTAGGTTACCCTGGGTCTGTACACTCTTTTCCGTCTCCTCACTGTGGGTTGGTTGACAGCATTCTCATCCTCACCACCCTCAGCTTCTTCCACATGCTGTATGATAGCTGCTGCAGCCCCTATCATTTTGTTGTTTTGCTTGTTAATTAAAAATTCCTTGCTTGTATACACTGGTGGTGTAGAGTATGGGAAAAACCAGATGGAAAGGTGTTTGCATAGTTTATAGTAGTGTTCTGGGTTGAGCTGGTCTGCTGTATGTGTAATTGGCTGATTCTGATACATTTCACCTGCCAGCTATGCTAGTTCTCCTAGATTACCTTCCTACTGCTGTTTTCCCTTCCCATTGCATTCCTGTTTAAGCCCAAGGGCTCACTGTGCAAACACAGTGCTCAAATGTGCACAGAGCTGCTATTTCCTGATGTACTTTTTTTTTCTTCAAAACCCGGTGCACAGTGCGCACATCCGCTTAGTCAATGTAGAGTGCTAGGCAGCCTCAGACACACCTCCTTGCTTAACTCTGCTAAGCTAAGGGCAAACCCAAGCCACAGGGCTTCAATCCGCTTACAGTATGCCTGACACACCCCCTATGATGTCAGCTAACTCCTAGGCTTGCACCAAGCTATTCCTGCTCTTACACTGTTGGGTGTTGACTAGCATGCAGGGGAAATCTGGGATTCAGTATCATTCCCCTCATTTGCATAGGATTGCCTGCTAATGCATAGTTACATGTCCCACACTGATCCTCCCCCCTTAGCAACCACTATTCACTGGCCATGTTGTCTCCTGCTGAGTATAATGGCAAAATAGTGATTTTGGTTAGAATGCTTATTTTATTTTTTTTTCTTACCCCCCCCCCCCACCCGATCCCATTTGCACGCCGCTGCCCTACGCTTAAACAGCCGAGATCGGCTAAAAAAAATAAAAGCTGATTTTTTTTTTTAATTTTGTGTTTTCCATGTCAATCCCGATCCCATTTGCGCGCCGCTGCCCTACGCTTAAACAGCCGAGATCGGCTAAAAAAAATAAAAGCTGATTTTTTTTTTTAATTTTGTAAGTGTTTTCCATGTCAATGGCCTTATAGTTGGTCATTGGCAGGCTTTCTACATGATATCCACCCTTTATTTGGAGCTGTCATGGCTCCGTTTTGTAACTTGCAGAAATGTTCTCCATTACGGGCAAAGTACATTTCTGCAGATTACGCTAGTCCTGCACGGCTGTTTTCCAGCTTCCTTGATCACAAATTCACCTCATTTGCTTGGATTTCTCCTGCAAATGGGGTAATTTGCATACAGGGGCTGAGTCTGTGCAGGACTAGTACAAGACTGCTCGTGCATGCACCTACAGGTTATTCCTGGATTGCATGGCAGACATATTGCCTGCTAGAGCTCCTGCACTACTCCTGCAGGGCTTGTAGAATCCAGGGGTCTGATTAGGCCTCTTTTCTTTCTCTTTCTTATACTGGGGAAAAAGGCATTTAGAAAGGTTGCATTGGCCAGTGAGAATAGCATGGATGTTCATCTTAGAAATTAAAAAAAAAAAAACAGTTCACATTAAAAAAATAAATAGTATCTGCTTGACATCGAAGACTTTCAATGGTTTATAGACAAAAGGCATCTTTTTCTCTAATTATGTTACTGCTTTGAATTTCACTATTTACCAAACTTTTCCTTATTTCATAATGTTTGTAGCACAAGTTGTTCTAGTTTTAAGTATTAAATCTGTTCTGTCCAGCATGTATATTTAAATGTCCTTACAGAGCTTATTTTATTCATTCGTCATAATGTGTTCTGTTTGCCAGTCACAAGTTGTACTTGTGTCCTCATAATATTCATATTTGTTTCTTCAGTTCATAAAGATTTGTAACATGTTTGTGCCTATAGGTCCAGGTCATAGTTGAAAAGTGCCTTAGAACCTGATCACTTACACTTTTAAAAATTATAGTTAAATAAATACATGAATACATAACTAAACCATCTGCAATACTTACACCCACCACCCACATCCCTCATTGGAAACCTTATTGCTCCATTCTCAAGAGAGAACTGCCTTCCAAATTTTCAGCTTACCCTTCCCTGGCCAGCCATGCATTACCCAAAATGCATCTCAAACCAGGTAACTGACATTGCCAACAAGAAGCCATTTTTCAGCTCATCATTCAGCATTAGGAATTTTGTGATTACATCAGCATACAACAACTCAGACATAAGGCAAAAACTGTAAAAGCACTACAAAGAAATGCATTCTTTATGGATTTAATCTTCTTTTCCCAGTTAGGGGTCACCACAGTAGATCACCTGTCTGCTTATGAATGGCAGTGGAGTTTTACAGTGTTGAGTTTCCCAGCCCAGCACCCAACCTTCCACAGAAGGCACACACACATGCCTAAGGCCAATTTAGAGTGTCCAATCCACCTACAGCATGTCTTTGGAAGGAAACCCACACGACCACAGGGAGGACATACAGATTCCACACAGAAAGCACCCTAACCAAGGATCAAATCAGAGAACCTCTTGGGGCGAGTTGACAATGCTAACTGATGCACCACCACAGCCACCTTGGATTTAATGATATATGCATATCAGAAATATAAAGAAAATTATCAAATTCTGAATTGTCAAGTTCCACATAAACTTTAATGTACTTTTGGAGAGTTTAGAAGGCCAGTCACACGTCAAAAGATATTATAACACATAAAAGAGGTGTACATCAAAGAGTCTTGAAACCTTTTCTTTTAATTCTGGGTTGATGTAAACTGTTTATTGTAATAACAGCAGTATGTGAAGAATGCAGTAATTAAATTTGTATTGCTACCCCTGTACAGCTGCACCTCATCTTCACTGGTAAAGCATTAATATGTAGTCAGATGCTGTTCTACTTTAGCATGGTTGCTGTCTGCATGCTACAATCCTTATTATATCCCCCATTCACTACCATTTCTGTCTTTGAAGCATCAAATATTATCCCTAATAAGCTCCTTTCCTTATTTTCCTATATCCATATCTCATCCTACTCAGACTTTTTAGTCAAGGAACACAATTCTTGTTCCATCGTTTCCTAACCATCTGCTTATGAAGCTGCACAATAAATGAGTTGCCTACTGGCAGCCTTTCCCTAATAAAACCTATCTAACTAGAATCCCCTACCTTGGGACAAAAGGTTTTCCAAACTGTTTGCCATCACTTCATCCATAATTTAGGCAAAGGCATTAATCAGATAATTTGGTCTATAATTACTAATATTTCTGCCCCCCCCCTGCCTGTTTTGGTGAAACCACTGCCTTTTTATTCCTCATCATTTTGGGTAATTTGATCCATCTCTGTGGCATTGAGGGAGAAAGTACTGTGCAGGTAACCAAAGTTTGATTAGCAGCTGGACTGTTGTAGGAGCTGGCTGTGGAGTTTGTGAGTGAGTAACCACTACTAACTCACCCATCTTGGGAGGAGGGAGGTGGCTGTGGCTCATCACACGAGTGACACATAACATGAGCATTAGATGGCCACCTATTGGAATTTAGAGCCAGCTGAGCCCATACTACCATTAGTGCATTTGCACTGTGTAACTGAGGGGAACTGAAATGCAGAAGCAAATGACTGCAGACTAGGAAGAGCCATGATGGAGGATGGGTTGAGATATGCTTCCAAAGGGTGAAGGTAGGCTAGCCCCCAGGTCCAAAATGTTGACCCACTCCCTACCATCCGACTGTGTCTCTGGGGAATGAAGGGCTTTTAATGATGAATGAATGGGCTGTAGGGCTACTACCTACCCCAAGAATACTCAACTCTTGCACTACTGGAATGAAAGGGCCAATAGGGTGACAGCAAGTTCCAGGGGGATCTGTTTCTTTAAGATCTTGCAAATCCATATTCATTACTTCAACCTTTGCCAATCCCTTCATCTTTGACCACGTTCTCCAGCATCAGTGCCATCTCTAATGAATCCTATCTTTGCATTATGTAACCAAAATATACAAGTTTTACTTTTAGTATCAGGCATTCCAGTAAACAGCCTGGGAATTAACTCCATATGTATAGACTAATTTGATCTTCTTGGAGTCCATGGATTTCTTACTTTTTGTTTTCTTATCAGTGCCACGGTTCAAAAGCATCAGCAGTCCAATTGTGAAAGCAATATGTTATTACTGGAAAAAACAATGTATTCAATTTATATACTGAATATAACATGCAAAACGCTTGGCTAAATAACTCAGATGCTAGAATCAAAAGTGTTGAAAGAAATATTGCTGATGATAACACTCTGATGGCTGAAACTGAAGAAGTGGTGAAGAACTTGTTGATGAGTGTAAAAGTAGAAATTACATTTTAAAGAACAAAGACTACACATTGTCAGCAAAGATCCATATATAGTAAAATAGTAAAAGCTATATTTTTAAGGTGTATATATATATATATATATATATATATATATATATATATATATATATATATATATATAGCCTTCCAGGTATGCACATGTATGTGTGTCTACATGACATAAATATCACATAGGTAAGCAACGGATGTATGATATGGTATGTGTGAGTCTGGATGTATCCCACCCACCAAACAATACACGCAAACCCAGAGAAAATCCCACTGAATATTCATGATGGTGTCTATAGCACCAACATGAATATTCATTACAAATGCTTAAATGATAGATGTGTACATATGAAATTGCAGTGAACTGCACTATAGCATGGTCTTTACCAAACTGGTGTTGAAAGGGCACCTATAACTATACTTGTGATTCACAATATGAAAAATGAATTACATGCTGTTAGGTGTACCTACACCCATGGATGTGTGTTTGTGATGTTGCATCAAAGTAATGATCAGCATGTTTAATAACATGTATGGTTGTTGAAAAACCAAAAATGAGATGATAGTAGTTCCAGAGACACACACATTTTATTAGCGCTTTCATTTACTATCATAAGAAAACTTCTTCAGACAAATAGCAACACACAACAAACAAAAAAATATCCTTGTTTTCCCGCCTTTCCTCGACTAGTTTAGACCAGTATACAGGGTTTGCTGTATTCTGGGCTGTGGTGTAGTTCCTGTGTTGTCCGTTGCCTTACTTGGATAGAAGGAAGTTTCTTTGCTCACCAGTGGGAGTGGGGAGCCTTGAGCAGCCTATCTGTCCCTGAAGGAGTGACCTCAGCACAAGAGCTTGTAGTAATTGGTTGTTTTGGACCATTTCTAGCTCTTTTGAAGTTCCCTGTTTAAAATCCGCCTCTGAGCATTTTTTCTGGCTATACTACTCAGAAACAGCTCCTCGTGGTCCTGCAGAGTGGTCCTAGCAGCAGAGAACTGAGAAAAGCGACTACTTTCCTGATTTAAGTATTTTTTGCTGTTTTTTTACCTGAAATACCTTCTCTTGCTTACTCTGAACAAGCTTAAACTGTTTTTTTAGCTGTTTGTTGCATTATATATTAACTGCACTTAAAAGTTTCATTTAGTCAAAAATTGGTCGAAAGTTGTTGTTTGTTTGTTAAATTTAACTGTTGAGGCTGCCCACTAAAGTGTGCTAGCCTGTGTAACTGATTTATTACTGTTTCCTGCATTTCTGTGTGCTTTCTGTCTTAAAACAAAAAAAATATCCTTGTTTTCCGGCCTTTCCTCGACTAGTTTAGACCAGTATACAGGTTTTGCTGTATTCTGGGCTGTGGTGTAGTTCCTGTGTTGTCTATTGCCTTACTTGGATAGAAGGAAGTTTCTTTGCTCACTAGTGGGAGTGGGGAGCCTTGAGCAGCCTATCTGTCCCTGCAGGAGTTACCTCAGCACAAGAGCTTGTAGTAATTGGTTGTTTTGGACCATTTCTAGCTCTTTTGAAGTTCCCTGTTTAAAATCTGTGTTTGCACGGCTTTGAGCAATTGTGCGCATAGCGCAGCGCCGGTTAAACAAGGTTAAACTTTTTCTGGCTCCGCCAAGTCTACTCTTCAAATTCTCCCTTAAGAAAGCTCTACTTTTATAATAATCAGTCTACTCGCTTTATTATAAGCCTAGCACTTGTTCTCAAAACCTCTCTTCTAAGTAAGCACTCTCTAACTAAAGTAAGCACTACATCCACCTACCACCCCTGTGAGTACCCACTTCCCTTAAAGGCACAGCACTCCCTTATAATATTCTAGCATGTCGAGTGGTAGATTACTAGCATCCTCTGCTGTTCAGCTGGTTAACCTGGGAATCTTGAGACAATGCTCCAATTGTCTTATGTACACAGACGACCCTCTCCTCCTCCCAACAAACACAAATACATGTGAGAGATGCAACTATATAGCCAAACTGGAGGCTGAACTCTCTCAACTCAGGACTGGCAAGACCAAGACAGGAGGAGAAGGTAACCACACACACAGCAAACCCAGTCCCACATAGACCTACCACAACTGCAAACCAAACATATAATAACACAAAGACATACTCGGAGGCTCTAACAAAAAAGTTACCAAAACAACAGAGGCTCCCAAAGCAGAAACCCAAAAATCCACCACCTCAAAACATAACACATGCAACACATGCTTCAATAAATCAGTGTGTCAAACAATCACAGCCCTTAAGGCCAAACACCATGCCTGATACACTAGTAATAGGTGACTCTATAGTCAGACACACTGACGTTCCGCTTACCAGGCTGAACAAGGAGAGGGTAACGATGAGCTGCCTATCGGGAGCTAGGATCCACCACATAACACACACACTCAGGTCACTCCAAAGCAAGTACAAATATGACTCAGTCATTGTCCATGCCGGCGTGAATGACCTGAGATGTACCTCCCTGGACTACATGAAAAGAGACATAGAGGAGCTCTCCGATTATGTAGTCCAGGCTGGTATGACCCTGACCCTGAGCAGCATCTTGCCCTCACCAAGAATGATGCCACAATACAAAGACAAGATGATCAGTTTTAATAATTGGCTCAAATACTGGTGTCATTCTAGGGGGATCCAATGTCTGTCTTCTTGGGATGACATGCTGGACAAGCCACGCTGCTTCGCAAGGGACGGCTTGCATATGTCACCACTGGGCTTCCGGATATTGGCTAAGGCTCTTGCCACCCCCATAGTGCCTGTTTTAGGCAAGGCTCAAAAGACAAACCCACCTCCTTAGAAAACAAAAATGGAAAAAAATTAAGGGTAATGCTGCTCAACCCCAGAAGTCTAAATCTCAAGATGCAGGCTCTCAAAGCACTCCTCAGTATGGAGAACATCGATGTCTGTGCAGTAACTGAGACCTGGTTCAAGGCTCCTGAGAGCACCCCAGTGCTACCAGGCTATACCTCATATCATGCTTTTCGGCTCCAAAACTTGGGCCAAACCAAAAAGGGAGAGGGAGTGTCCATATTCATCAAGGACACCCACACCTCCAGGTTAGTGGCAACACATGAAGCATCAGAGACCATCCAGGTGCAACTAACCATAGGCCAAACTGCTATACAACTAGTAGCATGTTACAGATCACCCTCCCAATCTCAGGAACCCCATTCAGCCTTCCTGAAGACATTGGAGGATATGAATATCTCACCAAACACCATCATATTGGGAGACTTCAACTACCCTAACATAGACTGGGTGCATTATTCTAGCCCAAACACCCTAGCCCAAAGGTTCCTGGAATTCATAAATTCAAATGCAATGGAACAGCTAGTCACCTCTCCCACAAGGGGAGATAATATACTAGACCTGATCATCACAAACATGGGGAAAAAGTGCTCCACACCGGAAGTATACCCCTCACTAGTGAGATCTGACCACAAACTAATCACTCTTGATATACATATCCCACCTCCATCCCCAACACAAAAGACTACAGTGAAAAACTTCTCAAAAGCCGACTTTAAACTTCTTAAAACTGAGATGGTATCCTTTAAGCCCACTGGGCCAGTGGAAACCACATCCCACAATGCAGAATCCTTCACAAATGTTTTCTACAGACATCTCCAAGAATGCATGGATCATGCAATCCCAAATAAAACCAAGACCCTCTCCACCAAGGGCAGGCGTCTTGTCTGGTGGACCCCAGCCATAAACAAATTGTATAACAAAAGAAGGAAGCTACTGCACGACAGAGCAAAATCCCATAAAAAGAAGGCATCTCTGATCAGCACTAGTAGAAAGCTACGTTCTCTCATAAAAACATCCAAGGCCAATTTTGAGAGAAAAATTGCTACGGACACTAAAGATAACCGCAAGGCCTTCTTCTGCTATGTTAGAAACCTGGGCGGAAACTCTCAGATATGTTCAGAGTTAGTTCACAATGACAAAAAATACACTGAACCCACAGATATTGCCAACATTCTGGCAGACAGGTTCAGTGCAAATTTCTCCCCTCCCTCACCCCCAAAAGAAGAAATACTTATCCCAGATGAATGTAACCTCCCTGTCATCTCAGATGTCCAGGTGAGAACCGCCCTCAGCAAAGCTAAAAACATAGCATCAATGGGACCTGACGGTATCCCGGGTTGCATGCTACGTGAACTCCAAGAGGAGCTAAACCCGCACATAAAAATGCTATTTAACCTTAGCCTTACTACAGGATATGTACCTGAACACTGGCGTACAGCAACAGTAGTCCCACTCCACAAAGGAGGCACCTCTACAGACCCTGGTAACTACTGCCCCATAAGCTTAACCAGCCTGGTCTGCAAAGCTATGGAAAGAATCATTATGGAACTCATAAACAGAGACATTGGGGACTTACAGACACTTGATCCCACCCAGTTCGGCTTTGTAAAGGGCAGATCCTGCCTTTTGAACCTGGTTGACTTTTTCGAAACAGTCACTAGAGCCATTGACGAGGGCAAAGCAGTCCATACAGCCTACCTGGACTTGGCTAAAGCTTTCGACACAATACCCCACTCAGGCATCATAGACAAGCTCAACAGCTTAAATGTAAATCCATGTGTCACAAGATGGGTTGCAAACTGGCTAAAGGATAGAACCCATAAAGTCAAAATTGCTGGAGCCATACCAGACTCAAAGCCAGTCACAAGTGGTGTCCCACAGGGCTCTGTCCTGGGACCCCTCTTGTTCGGCATTTATTTCTCAGGTGTGAAACCAAACATGGGAGGGTTGTGGCTGACAAAGTTCGCAGATGACTGCAAACTAGGTGCCATAGTCGATACACCAGCTGACACATACATCCTACAGAAAGCCCTCACTGAAATGGACAACTGGTGCCGGAGTCATGGCCTTAAACTAAATGCCAAAATATGTATAGTCATCCGCTTTGGGAAAAACAAAGTACCCACAAATTATCACATAGACAGTAACCCACTGAGTACAGAAAAAGTAATCAGAGACCTGGGGACCCAAGTCGATAGTGACCTCTCATTTGACACCCACGTTGCCAAAGTGGTTAGAAAGACTTTCTACCTTGCCCACCTTATCATGAAGGGATTCACATCCAGATCAAAGGAGGTCATTGCACCCCTATACTCCTCCCTTATCAGGCCCATGATTGAGTACAATGCCCCATTTGGTATGTACCTCACCCGGCACTTGCAACAGCTAGAGACCCCAAAAGTACCTCACCAAGAGAATCAAGGGTCTCCAACATATGTCATATGCTGCCAGACTAAAGAAACTCCAGCTCTATTCAGTAGCATACCGCCTACTCAGAGGTGATCTGTGCCTGACGTACAAGGCCATGTCCAATCAGGAACTGATGGACATGCTCCACCTCAAAAAATCCAAATCCATCAGAACCACGAGAGCTAAAGATTTAAACCTCAGCACAAATATGAATAGGACATGCTGGAGGGACAGATTCATAACTCAGAGGCTTTCCATACTCTGGAACAGAATCCCAGTTCATGTTAGGCAGAGCCCCTCACTAACTCTCTTCAAGAAAAAACTTGACGAGTGGATGGGAGATCGTAGGTTTACCCCGGGGGTCATCTCTGTGTCATTACTAGACAGAGGCACAGTAAACTAATTCTATTATGTAAGGGGGTCTTCACTGTGTCACTACTAGACAGAGGCACAGTATTCTGAATATATTCTGTACACTTTTGTGCCATTACATGGGGTGGCGAAAGCCACATCACTATGGCTAGGCTTATAAATGCCCCAGGGCAGATAGCCTAGTACTAAACTATGAAACTATGAAACATAATCCATATTTTAAATAGCAACTATAATAATGATGTCACCTGCTCCCATAATCATTTAAAGTTGTACTCCATTTTTTAAAATCAAGCCATAAAAATAACTAATACTGTATAATGAATACATGGACCCCCCAAATATCTTGTTGGACTTGTTCAATCACTAGATAGCAAAACACATGCTCAGGATTTTCCAGAATATGTTTAACCAAGGCATTCATGCTATTATATTTGGCTATATTGTATATATTTTGACTATATACACTTTAGTTAGAGGAAAGAGAATTGTTGTGGCAACTCAAACTGAATGCCCAGTCTTTCCCATGCTTAAATGATTATAGTTCATTGAAAAGCATTTTGAAATTAAAATCTTTAGAGAGATGATAAAAAAAAGTTTTAAATTCAAATATAAGTAAATCCGTTATACAGTATTGGTTGTTTTTATGGCTTGATTTAAAAAAATGGAGTACAACTTTAAATGATTACGGAAACAGGTGACATCATTATTATAGTTGCTATTTAAAATGTGGATTATGTGTTGCTATTTGTCTGAAGAAGTTTGCTTATAATAGTAAACGAAAGTGCTAATAAAATGTGTGCGTGTCTCTTGAACTATGAGCATCTCTTTTTTTTGTTTTTCAACAATTCGTGTGTCTTATTTAGTTTTTCCAGTGGTTGTTCATGATGAGTGAAGTTGTTCCCGAGTCTCAATTACTATTTTCACTGAGTGAATCTGGTAAATCTGGTGAATCTAGCGGCAACAGTTCTGCTGTTAACTTAACTGCTCTTATTCAGCAATTAACTAATCGAGTCGATGACCTAACCAGGCGGATTTATGGATCTAATTCAGCGGAACCTCCTTTTGGATCTGCGGGCTTTGGGGCTGAACAGCCACATCATGCAGATACTACATACTCGTCTGTTTCCATGGCTGCATTGAGCCTGTACTCATGCGCCTCTCTCTAGTGGGAGGCTAGTTACTAAAAATATCAGCACTCGTGGTCAAATCCTTAATGAGGAGCGGCTTAATACCAGCGGACAGATAAGTAATAGCAATGGTGGCAATAACGCTACAATTCCGGTCTTAGTGGACTGGTTAAATGTCCCAGTTACCCTTTCCATTAACACTGACAGTGGTAATATGCAAAATCAAATGGCTATGAATGGAACAGTGTAGGACAATATTGTTTTGAACTTAAAGGCATTTGATCAAAAACTATTTAAATTAAGGAAACTACAACTCAAAATAATATATTTTAAAGAATGTATTCATAGGAGACAAATACCCAAGGGACTTAGACAATGGCGGTTCCCTACTGGTTTAGTGAAACATTCCCTTTTTTATTTTGAATTGTTACAGTTGCTTCATTCACAGGGCTATGACTTCCTAGAGTTACTTATTAAACAGTATGTTGGACAGATTCTGGTATTAAGAAATGATCTAATGGTTCTCAAAAATAATATTAAAACTGATATAAATTTCCCCAGATATAAATACAACTTTTGTCGTATATTTACCAGCATAGAGAACACTTTGGTGAAGTTAAAAGAGGCCAAAATGAAGAAACTTCTGAGAGATCAAAGAGATTATGATAGTGGCAAAACATATCCCCTCCCTCCAGAGTCCCAGGTTGAATCTAATACGGGAACATAGACTTTGGCAACCAACATCAGAATATTGTTTCTCATATTGAGACCAGTGGAGCAGAGACTGATATTGTGAATTCGAGCAGGGAAGGTGAATTGCAGACATCAGTGAGGCGTAGCGAATGCATTAGAGATTGTCCACGTAATGAGAACCAACTGGATGATCAGGATTTTCAGATGGGCAGGAGGAGCGGCCAAGCACAGGTATGAGGAGGAATGATGTCATGACGACAACAGAAGAAACAGAATCTACGGCAACGTTAGTTGGAAATATACATGAGGAACAGAGAAGCGACAGTAAAGATGATGGAGCTAAATTAAAAATTTTAACCAATTCCACTAGGGACTTTATGATCTATAATTTTTCTTCTTTCGATGTACCTTTGAATTTAACCAACACCTTAGCCAAAGGATTATCCTTTGTACCTATAACACTGGCTGATTTGCCCAGAACTTTACTGGATATTAAGAATTATTTACATAAGTTGAATTTAAGTGTATTGTTGGGCAATGATGTTTTTTGTAACCAGCAGTGTTTTCAACCCCCCCACTACAGCCTTCCCTCAATTTCTTTGAAAAAGTATGTGAAATGAATATCAGAGCTTACTTGAGTGGACCTGGTCAGTCCTTGAAAAATTGTAATATTACCAAGGATGAGAGAGAAGCCCTAAACATTTTGAAACTGAGGGGAGTTAGGGTTATGAAACCTGACAAGGGGGGGGGTGGGTTAATTTTTATGGATGAGGATGACTATAAGACTAGAATAAAAACAATACTGGGGACTGAGGCTTACACTAGTGCTTCAACAAATGAGGTAAATAAAGCTCACAAAAGAGTTAGAGCAACATTGAATTATCTATTTTTGGAAGCCCCTATCAATATTGATACATTCAATTATCTGAATATGACAGCACCAAAATGCCCAGTCATGTTCGGAGCACCCAAAATCCATAAACATTTAGAAAACCCACCCATACGACCGATTGTAGATGGTAAAGGGTCACTAACCTATGTCTGTGCTAAATATGTTGATTCTAAATTGATGCAATATTTGAAGGGTGAATCACAAATATGCAGTGATTCATGGAATTTTTTGGAGGCTGTTAATAATCTACAATTTGATGAAACCTATAACTTTTTAACAATCGATGTTCGAGACCTGTATACAGTAATTCCCCAGGAATTAGGAATTAGTTGGATTAGGGAATTTATGTTTAAAAGAGGGGCGGAATCTGATGAAATTAACTTGATTGAATGCCTCTTGGAAATTATTTTATCGAATAATTTTATTTTGTTTGATAATGCTTTTTACTTACAAAAAACAGGTGTTGCCATGGGCTCACCATGCAGGAGCAGTTTTGTCAACTGCGTGATGGCCCATTGGGTGCACGAATTGTTATTCCCAAATCAGATGTTTAAAGAAAAAGTTTATTGGTATAACCACTACCTGGATGACATTTTTGTCATCTTAAACGTGATCTAAAGTTAGCAGAAGATTTAGTTGAGGAAATCACTACATTAACACGTTTCCTGCATTTTACATCCCAGTTCTATAAAGATTCTATTACATTTTTAGATGTTAGGCTATCTAAAGAGATTCTAGAATGGCTGAGCGGAAGCAATAATTCCAATGCTGTTGCAAAAAATACCAAGTTTATTCCACCACAAAACACGAACCACAACGTGTAACACCTAATCTTTCACTACGCCGGGGGGGTTCCTGTTCATTATTGACTTCAAAAAATACTTCATCACCTTCATTATTATTAACTGCCTCTAATCTGTCATTGGTTCTAAATCTAATGGGGTTAGGGTAAGCAATACCTTCACTGTAATCATGCAAATCTCTTTCAAGTTTTTTTATTTTCCTGTTCATTACCTTTTCGCAAAATTGGTCAACTTCATGAAACAGTTTGTCATAATCATGCTTAAACATACTGAATGTATTTTCTGACGTTATAGCCTGGTTCATCATGTTTAAATCATTATTTAACACTTTTGCTTTAATTTCATATTCTTCAATCATTACCTTTAAGACCTCTAACCCTGCTTTGTCAAATATGTCACACAATTTGTCATAATACGAAGTGTTTTTCTTTACATGGTTAGGAAATTTATAAAAGCGTAACCCCTTAGGGATACGCTTGACTTTAATGCATTCTTTTAGGTAGTCTATTTCTAGTTGATTGCTTTTCAAGGAGTACAGTTTGTTTTTGAATTCGTTAAAGTCCAACTCAGCTGTGGACATAATGTTATTAGTTACAGTACCTTTTTTGAAAGTAAACGGCTGTTTAGCCCAATTGCTGAAAACAAATTCCTTGGGTTTCGTTGTTTTTTTGCGTACAGCTTGTTCCCTATTTTTTGAAGTCAATAATGAACAGGAACCCCCCCCCGGCGTAGTGAAAGATTAGGTGTTACACGTTGTGGTTCGTGTTTTGTGGTGGAATAAACTTGGTATTTTTTGCAACAGCATTGGAATTATTCTGGAATTTGTTGTTCCTGGTTTTTGGCGTTCTCAGTTTTGTTCTCTATCTAAAGAGATCCCTAATGGTAGATATATAGCCAACATCTTTAGAAAACCATGGTTTCCTTCACTTTAACAGCTCACACTCATATCACCAAAAAGATCTGTGATAAAAGGACAGGTAGTTAGAGCCACTAGAATGGTAACCTTAGATGTAGATTTTTGCAAAGAATGTGATCATCTTAAACAAATGTTTGTAAAAAGAGCCTACCTGTCACACTTGGTGGATGATATATATTATGGAGGTGACTAGAAAAAGACAGGCTGGGCACTTTGTAGTTATCTTGATAAGAGAACCGAATATGAAATAGCACATACATCAGGGGAGTATCTCTTGGAGGTTGTGCCAACAAAAAATACTGGGAACTCCATGTATAATTTAAGATTTATTACCCCTTTTTCCAGTTATGCCAAGCTACTTAAAAGTATCTTGACAAAAAACTGGGCCTTAATAAAAGAGGATATGGGGATCAAACTAAGACTGGGAGAAAAAACTCAGAGTAATTTTCAAACGGGGTTTGAATTTGAAAAATTTATTAGAAATTAAGAGGAGACCATTTGCGCCACTTAGGGGAATGAAAAAAATGTGGCCATTGTCAGTTCTGTAAATTTATTGAGGTTACCACTAGATTTAAAATAGGTGACAAGTGTATGACATTAATGGTAAATACACATGTGAGACAAAAGGGGTTGTATACTTAGCCCAATGTCGATCGTGCCCATATTATTATGTAGGCAAGACGGAGCATTGCTTTAAGCAACGGATCTATGAACATCAATACAATATAGCCAAACATAATAACATGAATGCCTTGGCTAAACATATTATGGAAAATCCTGACCAGGTGTTTCGTTATCTAGTGATTGAACAAGTCCACCAAGATATTAGGGAGGGGTCCATGTATTCATTATACAATATTAGTTGTTTTTATGGCTTGATTTTAAAACATGGAGTACAGGTTTAAATGATTATGGAAGCAGGTGACATCATTATTATAGTTTATATTTAAAATGTGGATTATGTGTTGCTATTTGTCTGAAGAAATCTGCTTATAATAGTAAACAATAGCGCTAATAAAACGTGTGTGTCTTTCTGAATTACTATCATCTCATTTTTTGTTTTTCAACAGTTGGTGTGTCTTATTTCATTTTTACAGTGGTTGTTCATGTATGGTTGTAGTAGAAAGTGTACTCATGGGTGTTTATAGGAGAATACTAGGCTAACTGTACTGAAAGGCCTTTTTAAGCTTAGCCAATACCTTGGCATCAAAATCAAACCCTATACTTTTAGTCTATTAGGTGAAGACCTTAACAATCATAAGCCAAAGATTTTCTCGCTGGACAGCCGAAAGGTCTGTGATTAAACACTGATTTCCAGCCTATATTAACACATTTGCACATTTGCTGAAGCCATCAGCTTGCCCCTCACAAATGGCACCCCTAATTCCTGAAAAAGTCATCAAAATGTTATGATCCTGAAAGCAGTAATCCCCAATGAGTAGGATATCATATTGGTATTGCATCATTCTCCTACTCAACCTACCTGATTTTCAATTTCAGACCAACACTGTGCTAAACCCAGCACAAATGACCCAGCACAAATGACTGCACAGCCCATAAGCAAGGCCTTATCACAAAAGCATCTTCTCCTTGTTTCATCTCCAAGAAGATCCAATCTTACTTATGAATGGGAAACACGGGAAAAGTAGCCTGAATGTCTAATTTGGTAAGCCAGGATCCTCTACTACCCATATAATCCACCTAACATTGACTAACAATACATACTACACCCTAGTATGCACCACTGGAGTACAGGGATAACATCTTCACAACTTCCCAGGAGACCTGAGTTTGAATTTGACTCAGTTACTTGATGGTGTGGACAAGGAAGCTGGGTGTGCTAATGTTGCACACTGGGACACACTAACACATTTTCCTCTCTGCTAGAGACCAGGAAGACAACAATGTACAGTACTGGCTGCTGTTGAGAAGATTATCCTGATGATATCAAGCAACTTTTGGAAGTAAGAGGCTGTACAGAGCTGACACCTTTTGTATGTCTTATCATGGGTTGTCACTGACATCTGCAAGGTATAGGGAAATCCAATAAGAAAGGAACTCCTCAGCAACAGCAGTATGACATTGTACCAGATGACTTAGTCTCTTTGCTAGTACCAAATATGGGTCAGAGAAAGGATGTTGGGCTTGAATGAGGTTCAGCTGATCTGGTGGACAAGGATGGGCTCGGGGGCAGTTGATGGTCAGTTGTAGGAAGGGAACATTTTTTATAAAATAATCAGTTTATCCTGCACACTAGCTACTTCACATATTCTCCTACTTGGTAGGACAAATTAGTTAGGTGGTACTAACCTCAGTGCATTTTTTGGAAAGGAACCAAACCCAGTGGCAAAACTATAAACATGAGGGAAATAAGGGAACTTGAATGGTCTCTGTACTCTGTTTGCCTAGACTTCCTTGTCTACTGTACCTTTACCTACAACCAAATTTATTTTTTGTACTTCTCTACTGAGATCTGAAGATCAGCTTTCAAAATAAACTAGTTTAAATCCCTTTACTAAAAGAGCTGCAGCTACTCATTAGGATAATGCCCGAGGACCATGTCAACACCTCACACCTAACTGGTCTGTTATCTTCCCATCCTATGCCTCACAGATGTGTGATCCACTTCCTGTCTTCTACGTAAAGGACTGCCTCACACACCACTGAACTCTCCTACAAAACCTCCTAGACAAATGTTAGCATGTCAGTCTCCAACCTAAGAGATTATCCAGTGCCATTTGTTTTCTGAACCTTTGGTCATACTTCAGCCAGACCTCTTCCTGTGACCTTTGTGCCTCTCATTTAATCAGAAAATAGACAAGAATAGGGAGGGCCTGATCTTTCTTCCTGTCCAAGATGACTGCCATTTAATAAACACCCCCCATTACCCAATTGTCTCAACTCAGTGCAGTGAACTTAACATGCTGCTGCTTGTCAACAGTTGTCAGCACCACTGAATGATACTTAGCCCCACATCAGTCCAGTTTAACAGTCCTTTGCACCTCATAATTAAGTATGTCAAAACCCACAAGACACTCTTGCTGTATTTTCTGCTTTACTAACTATGGGATGTGTGGCATGTGTTCCCTTTGACAGCTCTCAAGCCTCATACCAGCCTGGTCTTCTGCTAAAGTAACCTTGACCCCACCCTTGATCAACTCCTCTGGACAGCAGTAGTCTGAGAGGAAAACCTGAAATTGCTTGCCCCATGTGTTGCCACCCATGCATAACAAACAAGGTTTTCCCTTAAAAGAAACAAGGTCTTCCCTACATCCATATCCCCTTTCTTCTGCCTCAACCTCAGCCAAGCCATTAATTCACCTACTCCAGCATGCCCCAAAGATTCACAGAAGTCTTCAATTGATTCCTATAAGCCTTCTACATAGTCTTCTAAATTTAAAGAATTCTCAGTCTGAATATAAGTACATAATCGGAATTCACCAGCACCAGCTGACTGCATTGCAATTACTTCCAAGTACTCCTGAAAACCAACTTAATCGGCCATAGCTGCTGCAGTGAATTAAATAAATGGATTAATTAACGCAGCATAAATACCAATGTCATCACCTCCTTCCTTCCTCTGTACTTTGTGAAAATATATATATATATATATATATATATATATATATATATATATATATATATATATATTTATATATCACAATCATAAAAGGGCGATCAACCTACATATGGGTCTATGTCATATGGTCAATGCACTACAACATCAACCTACAAAAGGTTGAAATTAAAAACATTGAACTGTGGAGCACACATATAAAAAATAAAAAAATGCATTTTTGTGAGTGAGTATGTATATATTGTGTTTTCATGATCTCCTGGCACATAAAATTACAGGCTGAAGTGCATTGAGCAACTTATTATACAACCCATAGGACCTCATCTTGTTTTTCCCCTTTTGCCCTATCCCTAAACAAGGTGTTATTAAAGAATCTTCTTTGAATGCAGAATAACTCCCAGCATACTTTTTATTTAGAGTTTTAAAAGAAGGAAATTTTTAAGGGTCTTTTTTAAGGGTACTTTTAAAACTGATTCCTAAGTAGGATGTCTCTTTAAGTCTCCACCAGTATGCAAATGTATTTAGTAAATGAATATTGTTGTTTAAGTGATTGAATTCTGATTCATTTGACTTGGACCATTGCCTGCAATGTTTAAACATGTTCTGTAAACTGTATTAGTGTCTCACTGCTTTTGTGTCCTCACTGCCCCCACCACACTAATCCCACACCACTGCCCCCCTACCCCCACTCATATCTCACCCTATCCTACCTTACACTCAATTCAGTAGCTCCCCCCATATTACTCAGTTACTTAGCCACTCTCCTAGCTCCTATTCACATAGACCCTTGCAACTCACTTGTCTTATTTATTTTATTATTTTTTGGTTTTTCAGGTTATTTAATGCTTCCTGTACTTCCCTAAATATACTTCTGGCCCAAACTTTCTGGAAAACCACCTCCTACCAAACATCTGTGGTCTGTGTCCTCCCTTAGTGGACTTAACTAAGTATGTACTGCTCACCTAGAAAATATATATGCTGCCTGTAATCTCTGGGCAACTCCTGTGTTGGCTGTAGCTCACCTGCTGACCGCTTCCTCTCCACTACCTCATTCTTCTACTCTAACCTGATTATCCCTCAGTCTTCCTACCCCCCCACTCAGCCCTACTCCTTTCCACTGTTAAGCATACCCCTACAGTCTGAACTACTCTTTCCATATACCCATTCCCCCTTTTATCTGCTTGTTTCCTCTCTACCATAGCAAAATATCCTAACCATCCCCTTATACCTTGCCCTACCTTGCTCTTCCTTAAGCTTCTATACTTGTGCCTTGCTTCAAACCTCCTGCTACCCTAATCTCAGGCCCACTACCTCTGCTTATAGCTAGAGACCTATACTCTTTTCTCTCCCTTTCTCCTCTTTCACTGATTGTTTTTTTCTGGGTCTTTCCTCGCCAGTGTAGCCCCGCTCCATTCGCCCTCACTATGCTCGGGCTCACTTCGCTCCCCATACTCTGCCCCCATTCCCACCCACCCCCTGTACAGTTTACTTTATACTTAACCATCCCTCCCCTTCCTACCAATCCATCCACTACAAATCCACTTCCTGCTTATCAACACTCCTGCACTTTAACTTCCAATCGAGCCTAGTGTATTCTCCTACTATACATCTTTTCCTAACTTCCTCTCTCCACACCTAATCCAAACTACTCATCATGCTGCATCTACTTATATCTGCAACATTACTCACTCTGCTCTCTACCTCTACCTCCTATCACTACTACCTCACAGATCCACTTCTCTGTTCTCCAACTTCTCATTCATACTACAGCTTTCCTACTTCTTCTTTCTTTACCATCTCTCCAGACCTATTTAACACTTCTACCTCAACTCTGTATAAAAAACACATATTACAAGTTCTCAAACCATCTAATAAGACTAAATCTAAACTACCCAAATACTGTCAAACTTTCACATCAATTGCACTTCTCACTAAAGACCTACTGTCCTCCGGGGACATCCACCCCAATCCAGGTCCCTCTACACCTCCCCTCTCTCTGTCCCCTCATTTACCTTATCCACCTCCTCCTCACAACTCTCTTTCAACTGCTTACCAAACATACAACCTTAGTCCCATAATTCAACTCCATGTAAACACCTAAACTTTTATTCACTGAATATTCAAAGCCTAGCTAAATTACTGAGCTGCACTCTTGGATTGCTTACAAGACCCCTCACATCCTATCCCTATCTGAAACGTGGCTCAAGCCACATATCTCTAATAGTGAAATACACCCTCCTGTCTACAACATCTACCGCTCTGACAGACCTTAAAAGAAAGGAGGCGGTGTAGCCATCCTCTACTCTAACAGCCTTAACCTTTCACCCTACCCCACACCTATTCCCAACTTACACCCTGCTGAACTTCTCAGTCTAAACTTCCATCTGAATCCACACAAAAAACTGGCTATTGCTTCCATCTATCTCCCTCCTGGCAACAATGTACCCATAAAACATCTTATCCTGGTTCGCTCTCAACATACCTTATGAAAACTCATCCTTGGCAATGTCAATATAGACCGGTCAAAACTCTCTACTGACTCTCCCTTACTCAGTATTCACTTTCATGGTTTCCACCAACTCATTTTTATCCCCACTCGCTTCCACAAAAACTCAACCTCCAGCTCCATAATAGACTGGATTCTTACCAACACCCCCCCCCCATCACTACCACCAGCCCGCAACCCTAGCAGACTCCTTTAGTAACCATCTCCCTACTTCCACCCTGAGATACGACTCCCATACTCTTAAACCCCACCTTTTCAAAGACTGTAGAAAATGATTTACATTTAATTCTTCACAGTTTAACTCTGTTCTACAAAACATGGACTGGTCCATCCTTAGACAACTCCCTCTGAATGATGCTGTTAACACATTTAGCAGCATTTTTCTGAATACTCTGGACTCCCTAGCTCCCTCCAGGAAGATCAGAGTGAAATCCAATCATGCTCCCTGGCTTTCAAAAGAAGCTAAGTCCATCATGAAACAAAGAGACAGTGTCTGGAAAGCCTGGATCAAATCTAAACAAACACCTCTTCTGCTCAAATACAAATAACTATGTAATCCTGCTAAAAACAGACAATAATAGACAAAAAGTCATTCTATAGCTCATGCCAGCACAAATATAATTCAAATCCTTGGAAATTTTGGACAACACTTAACAGCATCCTTTACCCAGGTAGTCCCCTCTAACCCCATCCCCCTACCCAAACAGAACTCCTGATGAAACAGCTACCCTACTTAATTCACATTTTATTTCCTCCATCCAAAATCTCCTACTCTCTCAACCTACCTCTTCCTCTTTACCTGACCCCATACCCACCCCCAACGCTATTTTTCCTTTAAGCCAATTCCCATTTCCTACATCAGATCTCTACTACTCAAACTTAAACCCTGCTCTCCCTCTACTGACAAATTACCTCCTACCTTCCTCACACTCGCACCTGACTCTATTGCCTACCCAGTGACAACATTAATAAATAGATCTATGAAAGAATCTACTATTCCTACCCTTTGGAAATCTTTCTACACTATCCTTCTCCATAAAGGAGGTAACTCCACTGACCCTTCCAACTATAGACCTATTGCCATTCTGTCCCCACTATCAAAGATACTAGAAAAATGTATCCACACTCAGATTCTCAATCACCTTCTCAATCAAAACTTACTCACCCCTACCCAACATGGTTTTTGCCCCTATCAAAGCTCTACTGTCCTTCACTCACACCATTCCAGAATATTTGGACAACAATAAACTTACTTCCTGACTCTTTCTTGACCTCTTCAAAGCTTTTGATATAGTGTCTCACCCATTACTTTTATCTAAACTTGCCAACTTTCACCAATCCACCTCTACCCTCAGCTGGTTCGCTAACTATCTGTCTGGATGTGAGCAATCTGTCAAATGGCTCTCTTCCTGTTCTCCTTTTTTTGCCTATCTCTTGGTGTTCCACAAGGTTCCATCTTAGGTCCCCTCTTATTCAACATCTTCACCAATGATCTTTTCACCTCTTGCTGTCAGTCATCTCTCATACAATATGCAGACAACTCCACAATTATTTTTACAGCCAACAACATCTCTGACCTACACTCTCTAACCCAAAAAGCTCTACTTTCCAGTGAACAATGGCTTTCAAAAAACTTACTGATCCTCAATCCCACAAAAACCAAACTCTTACTCTTTCTATCCCATTCTCGTGCTCATCATAAATCTTCCTTTGTCATTAAGTCATGTAATAATACAGCTATCCAACCTGACACCTACACCAAACTCTTGGGGGTCATCATCGACAATGAACTAAAATTCAATCAACACATACAGCAATGCATAAAGAAAACACATCAGAAACTAGATCTCTTATACTGGAACAGAAAATATCTCAGCCCCGAGGCTAGACTCTCCCTAGGACAAGCACTTCTCCTCCCCTCTCTCCTCTATGCCACTCTCGTTCTCACAAATATCCAAACAACTACCCTGAACAAACTCCAACAATCCTACCACAAAATAGCCAGCTTCATCACTAACTCCCCAAACAACACACACCACTGTATTGCTTTAAAGTCTCTACAATGGCTGGAACTCCCTCAACTACTACATCTCTACCAATTTCACATGCTGCGCTCTATGCTCTTTAACCCCACCTACTGTCCCATCTATATTTCTCCTTGTCTCTATCTACACCCTATCTCAATCCCTCTGCACCTCTAATCAACAATTGCTTGATATTTACCACCCATATAAGTCAGTAGGTAAGCTACTCTACAAACACTCTGTGGCCCAAGCCTGGAACAAACTTCCCCTGGACATACGCTCAATCTCTCACACCCCATTATTTAAAAAGAAACTTAAGACACATTTACTCAATTCTAGAACCTGCCCCTGCTGTGACCCTACATAGTTCTCTCCTCCCCCCTCATTGGAATAACTCTCAGTTGATCCTACTCACACTCTGCACTCTCCCTCACCATTACAGTAACATAGAATTGTCCTGTAGAAAAAAAAAACGTTTCTTTCTTTCTTATAAGATCTTCACATGCTATTGTTTACTTGTTGCTAGCGTTTTGTTTCTACTGTTTGCTGTATTTGTTTACAACTGTAGTGATTTATTGTACTATCTGGAGTTTTTCTTCTTGGGTCTCCACTGAAAATGGGACAAAATCCAAGTTGGACTAACCTGGTTAACTAATGTCAATAAATAAATACAAATAAATAAATATGTACAAGGCTAATTAATTGCTTGTTGTGATTGGAAGTAAATTGTTATTTAACTTAGGTTAGAAATGAAGTGTTCTGATGAAGTCTACCACGAGTAGATGAAAGCGCTTAACCTACATTTTGTACAATAAAAGTGTGTGTTTTAACAGCTCGAGCTCTTGTGTGGATTCAAGGGAAGTGATACTGTTTATGCAACCAGCGTTTGAATTATTTTTTTGGTCCCCAGCATACCTCTCAACTGTCCCTGATTTTGCCTCACATTTTTTTCCCTTGCCCTCAAAGCATTTTTGATTTTCTTGTAAAAGACTGATGATTACAGTCAGCCAGTAATGCCAGAAGCTGGAGTTTCTTCTGATTATTCTGAAAATACATGTTGATTGAAAAATCCGTTGCACTATTAACTTTCTAAGAGAATTAAAGTAATACTTAAACAATGCATCTGATTTTAGGACTTTGTCCAGACATTGTTTTTGACTTTTTCCAGAATTATTGAGCAAAGATATGGAGAGGTATGCTTTTAACTTTGCTATCTCTATTATATTTTATATGTTTCTATTTTATTTATGATTCCCTTTAATAGCTTACATAAATGGTGTGTGTTGGAGATGAAAGGAAATGGAGGAGGAAGAGGAGGCAGGGGGAGGAAAAATATCTGCCTGAATGAGACACACACATCCTCTGCTATTCCCATCTACAGTGTTTTAGCACATCTTCTCCCTTCTTGCCTTTTTTAATATATTTTTGCTTCACATTTCCACCTACAGTACTAAAGTACAGCATTCATATGGTTTAAATCAGTAATGCTCTGCACTACACTGGAATTGTATCACCAGCAAAAGACTTTATAATTCAACAGAGCTTGTTTCACACTGCACTGTAAGCCTTAAGGAAAAAGTGACAACTAGTGTAACATTTTTGACCCTAGAAAATCCACTTATAGGTGTTATCAGATCATCAAGTCACTTACAGCAGTCTACTCCCTTTTGTATGGTGAAATGGAAGTTGATGACCTCCTTGCCATCAGAGGATCATGATGGTGACTGCCGTCTGACCTTCTGTGAATTCATGCATCCAGAAATACAAACTGGCTACTGCTACATGCACACCATGACATGATCAGTGAAATAATAAAACCCCTGAAATACCCAGATTAAATGTAGAAAACACCACCAATGAAGCAAGTGACCTCAAATATAACCAAGGCAGCACCACAGATCAAACAGCCACCTAGCCTAGCCATATGGATTACTTACCCACAATGCCCAGATAACTGGGTACATGAATGTAACCAACAATCACAAATGTACAATATAGTCCATCACGAATGAGCAAATATATCAACATAGGTACTTCCATAGCTTTTATCATGCACCATGCAAGATATATTAAAAAAATAAAGAATCATATAAATAGCATATCTCCAGTATATATAATCACCAACTAGCCAGTCTATGCTACAACAGATCTAGATTAATCTGACTAGCCTGTAAAACTCATTTTTAGGCATGAATCTACCATGAATTAGGTATATTACACCTTAACCATGTTATCATGCTAAATGTACATAACAAGCACTTTCAATCAGTTACCCACAAAATGATATGCATCTAAACAAAATCAATCCTGCATCCAAGCTACTTTCTGAATTCTAGACTGTCCTCAGACTGATTTTCTCTTTCCACCATCCATTAATATATAAAACCTTTTAAGATCTTTTTATTTTATTATGCCCAATAGATTTATAGACCTGATACCCCCATATAAGCATATATGGCTTGCTATTATTTATGGGAACACTCACAGCATTCATCCACCAATCAATCACAAGGCCTATCTTGAGGTATTCAAGTAGGCCTCACCAAGTCCTGCCAACTCACAAGGTCAAGGTACAAGACTGTCACTTCTGAAGCTCCTGAAAGTCTGTTCATTCCACTGGATCCAAAATGAAGAGTTCCTCCTAGCCTTGCACACCTGCTTCTACCTCAGGATACTGACCTACCCTTTCCACCTAATTGCCAGGTGAATATTTGATGTCTTCATCATCATCATCATCATCATCATCATCATCATCAACCCCTTTTTTTCCCATTTTTCTACGAGGCTGGGGTGTAACATCAACTATTGCCATCTCTCTCTCAGTTCCGTGCAACTCTGTTATCTTCTTCGAGAGTCATGCATGGTTGTCCCGTGTATTCCTTCATTAGTGTAACTCTGCTACCTTCTTTGAGAGTCATGACTGGTTGTCCTGTGTATTCTCTAATTAAATGCATCTATCCTTTGGTGGACATTCTTGTTTCCTTTTGCCTTCTTTCTGTCTCACCCAAATCCTTTTCACCAAGTTGTATTCTGCTTTCCTGCACATGTGCCTGAACCACAGTAAACTGTTCACTTTGACCTACTATGGAATTGGAACTTCTTTGGCTTCTTCTCTGAAATCATACATTCCTCATCTGTCCCACAGTGTGCATCCAACCAATCATCTCAAGCACTGCATCTCTATAACCTCGAGTTTCCTCACCTATTTTGCCTTCATTACCCAGGTTTTTGTGCTATATTGTAATACTGGTCACACTGCTGTTTTGTATACCTTACTTTTCATCTTCTTTGGCATCAGCCACACACTACCCCTGACACTCTGTGCCAATTGGCTGTAGCCCTCTGGATTTAGCTTTCACCTCCTCATTCAAACTTCCTTTCTCATCAGCCACTTATTGATCTCAATTTTCAGCTTCTTCTGTTTTCCCTCATTTGTTGTCATGTTAGCTGTTTTGTCTGTACCCAGTTTCTTCCCGTGTACCTTCATTTTTGCATTCCTTTCTTCTATCATTTGCTGAAATTGTTGGTCAGACACTGCTTGTAATGCCACATTGTCTACATTCAGCAGTGTTATTGATTTATCCCCTCTGACCTGTTTATTAAGAAAATGCCAATGATGCCCTAATTACATTTATTTATGTTTCTGAAAGAGTCACAAAATACTACTCATATTTAGACCTGTAATCTCAAGATGCTTATACCAGGATAGGGTCAATGAGAAAGAGCAGATATTGCTATACAGCATTTTATGCAGTGAGCTTAATGTTGTTTGTGAATTCAGCCTATCAAATTAATTTTCTAAAGAGTAAAGAAAAGCTGGAATAACAGTTCTAGAACAATCTAAATGAACTGCTTTTGTAGTTTCAATCTGCAATATTTAGGAAAATGATGCTTCTCCCCTCAAAAAATATATTATTTTCTCCTTGCTAGGCAACAACTGTTAAAAGGAAGATTATCCCACAGTTTTACTACCTTTTTATTGTCTTTTGTTTGGGCTGTTCTGGGTACTTAAGATCTAGTTTTCTAAAAAATGTATCACTGTAAGTATGTTTCATCTGTGCTTTTATTCATTTATTTTGCATTGTTCCCTAGAAAGCTCTAGAGTTTGATAATCTACTAAAGTTTTTTAATAAGATCAGGTTAACTACAGTCTGAGGTTAGCAGATGCATATTTTAATATTATCTGAATTTTGATTTCATTATCTGTATCTGTGAAACTATTCTTTATCATCATTCTCAACTTGCTTTACTACAAGTCACATGTTTTACTGGGCTGCTTTACTACTTTCCTCAATGTATACATTTCAAAATGCATGCCTTTATTTGACTCAAAATAATTGGTCAGGGGGTGTGGCCAAGATGGCTAACTGAATGCAGCACAGTTCCTTTACTTTGCTTCATACATTTTTTTCTGACAAGAATATTTTGTTGGTCTCATCAGAATTATATCAAAAGTAATATATTATTGAAGTAGAAGACACAAGGAATATTCTGGTGTAAAAATCTACGTATTTTTCAAACTTTTTCCTGTCATTTCGTCAATAGGAAATCTTCATACAGTAAAGAAGATGAGTCACTTGAAGTATATGACACAAGAGAGCTTCAGAAAAAAGGAAATACAAATGGAATCCTAAGGAATATATGATATTTGCACAATCCACTTATAAGACAAAGACAAAAGGGCTAATAATTTTATGAAAAACAAATGTGATTAACCCAGAAATCATTAATAAGTATGAAGATAAATAAGGCCTAATGGCATTAGTAATAGTTAAATATAATAACAGAATATGAACCCTAGCCAATCTATACTGGTTCCCAGGCATTGGGACAGGAACTGTTAAAATCCCACCACTGCCAAGCTATGAGTGCAGAATGTCATTGAGCTGTTGGGAGGGTGGCCTAATGGTTAAGGTGTTTGCCTTACAAGCACAAGGTGCAGGGTTTGAGTCTCACAAGGGATAATTGGCTAAGCTCAAAATGTCTCCCATGGGCAGTTAGCTTAGTACTAACCTATGAACCTAAACACAACTACAAATAAAAGATCGCTGCGTACATCTGCTATATCAAAAGCTTTAAACACGTGGGTAGAATCATTTAATCTTGTAGATACTTTCATATTTAAAGAAGATAAATCTTTGTTGTATTCCCATCAAGATCACAGATTTGGTACCCAAACTAGAATAAATAAAATATTTGCTGCCCATGACTTACACTCTAAAATAATTAATTTCTCAATCGCTCCCTGCCCCTTTTCAGACCACAATTCATTGATACTAAAACTTCAAAATGGGTACAAACCATTAATCTTTAACTCCAGAATTCCAGCATATATAACTAAAATTAAAGAGTTCAAACCCTGGTTATTATCTGAATTACAGTTCTTCTTAGATATTAATTACATCACAGAGATAAATAAAATAATGATATGGGACTCATTAAAAGCTTGCATACATGGTAAAACCCTAACTTGGTTTACAAAAAAAAATCAGAGAATGGTATTCTGAATTATTAGATCTACAATTCAAACTTTTCTCAGTATAAGCTGAAAAAAATCAAAATCATTTGGAGATGAAAAAGAAAGTAGAAGTATTAAACAACAAATACAATGAAATTCTAACACATAAAGCTAGTTTAGCTTTAGAAAAACTAAAAAGTAATACCTTGGCCACTTCTCCCAAATATCTACATAATTTATCCACAAGAATCAAAATACAATCAAAAGCTAATAACATTAAAAGTATCTTCCATGAAAAGAAAGGGAAAATGTCTTGGATATAGGTGACATTCTTGATGCCTATAGAAATCACTATTTGGAAGATTTTCAAAAAGAAAATATATATATCGATCAATTAAATCTAGATGAAAAATGTTCTAATATTAAAAAACAGAAAAATGAAAACTAGATCTGCTAGCACCCATATCCTACAAAGAAATACAATAAAAGAGGGTAAAAATAATAAAGCTCCAGGTATAAATGGCATAATTATGGAAATATATAAACTTTTTCCTTCAAAGATATTATCCCTCTTCCATAAAACTCTGTTAGAAATTCAGTCACAAGGTTTAATACCACTCTCTTGGAGATATTCCTTATTCACACCAATCCTAAAGGAAAACAAATCCTCATAGTTCTGTACCTCATATAGACTTATATCATTATAAATAATGACTATAAGATATTTATGACAATATTAGCTAACAGAATGAAAATACCACTATCCAAAACAATAAATAATGATCAAATTAGATTTATATATCATAGACACACAAATCAAATTAGATTTATATATCATAGACACACACGTGGCAATATTAAACAAATAATTTCTCTTATAGATTATGTTAATAAAGAAAATAAAGAAACACTCATAATTGGCTTAGCTATAGAGAAAGCCATTGATTCCCTAAATTAGGACTATTTATTCAAAATCCTAATGCTATTTGAATTTTGTGCATCCATTGTTCATCTCCTAAAGAATATATATACAAACAATTTAGTGTATATCAAGTTAGGTCCTTTTACCTCTGAATCTATACATATAACAAAAGGCATTAAACAAGGATGTCCCATGTCAGCAATTCTATTGGCTCTGGCTATTGAAATATTGGCAGATTCAATTTTTAACAATATAAAAATCAAAGGAATAGATGTTTTTGAGCAATACAATTCTAAAGTAATGCTATTTGCTGATGACATATTACTAACATTATCTAATACAAAAGAGACATTAGAAGAATTAGATATATTAATTAATAAATTTCACATGACTTCAGGACTCCATTTCAATAAATCAAAATAATTTTTTTTATTTTTTAAATAAAAAAAAGAACTGCAGACTAAGGGGGAGCACCTCACTGGGAAACAATAATCTACCTTAAATATCTAGGAATTGAGTTATGCAAGGATAATAATGAATTAGTTTAGAAAAAAACTACAATAATATCATCAGTACAATTAAGATTTCTGTGGAAAAAAATGGAACAAAATAATATTAATATTTGAAGATAGACTACAGTTAATAAAAATGGTTTTACTGCCCAAGATCCTATGTATAGCCTTGGCAATACAACTGCTACCAGAAAGGAATATACTTAAAGAAATAAAGTCATGCCTAATAAAATTGTTATGGTTTCCCAAAAGAAACAGACTAGCTTTAATACATCATATCAGAACATGGAAACAGTGAGGATTAATCTTTCCTAATATAGAAACATATATAAAAGCATCAATATCTAAAACAATCTCAGATTGGATAAGTCCAAATTACTCTGCAAATTACTAACTGTTATATCAATAAATTAATTTTATTTACAAAAAAAAAATCAAATAACAGATAAAAACAATTTGCCATGGCACATATTATGTATTAGTATGCAATATAACATAACTAAACCCACTAAAACACATATGATTCATTCTTACATTGACTCATTTAGGAAAATTATTAATGCAAATATAGATTTAAAATCTGGTTTTATCTTTTAACACCATTTATAGTCACAAAGAACTTTCCATATAAAATATATAGAGAAATTATTAATTCCTGGGAACAGAAAGGATTTGTTTGTTGGCTCCAATGTATCAAAGAACTAAAAGTTTTAGATATGCAAGTAATAAAAACAACATACAAAATTCCACAATAGGACTGGATAACTTTATAGAGTATTCTGTCATATTTACAAGATTTAAGTAGAATAATTAACAATTCTTCATTTAAAGAAATACCTAAATTTACAAAATACATATATGAAATCATATATAATGACTTTGAAAGAGGAAACAGTATTTCAAAATTTTACAAAATATTGATAAACTATAAACAACACCCAAAACCTCATATTGGAAATATATAACAAAAGGACACTCAATACAGTTAACTTAAGATATTAAAACAAATATCTTATTATCAATAAAATATACATCCTTTACACAATACTGGAAAGTTTTTAATTGGAAATGCTTGCACAGAGCATTTTTAACCCCAGACAAAATCAGTAAAATTAGTTCTTCTATAAAAGGAATATGTTGGAGATGTGAGCAAGTACACAATGCAGATTGGAACCACATTTTCTTTGATTGTGTTAAAATTAAGCCATTTTGGAATGGTATTAATAACTTTCTACAAGCTTTATTTAATGAAGTATTTTATTTAACTGAAGCTCTTGTATTATTAAATATGAACAAAGGTTCTCATTTGAATCGGTCAAACATGTATCTAGTATGGACTATACGTGCAATTTCAAGGAAGTATAAAACAAGAAGATGGAATACAAACACAATTCCAACTTTGGAAGACTTCTACAGCCTACTAAGACCACAACATTATTGGAAAGTAAAATTAAAGAACTAAGACTTTATCCAAAGCCATCTATCAACAACCCTTGGGGAAAAGTCTTATTGTTGATTGACACTATACACTAATTGATCAGACACTCTGATAATGGATTGGACATAATTATAAAGTAACTGTATACATTAAGATATGTTATAGTGTCAGGCTAATGTAAACAGTGTACCTAGTTATTTAAGATGTTGTGTATAAATACTATGGAATTCATTCAAATGTATTTGAAAAAAAAATGAGAAGAAAAAAGGAATTGCAACCACTTATTTCTACCATCCAGGAGTTAGTTACAAAAATTGACAAGCTGGATATAAAAATGGACAAAATAAAAGAAGACTGCTCTAAACAAATAGAACACATGAATGAAATGATACATCAACAAAAATCACAAATAGAAAGCTTGGAGGAATTTGTCACAGAAATGGATGGCAGGTTAAAAGAAAGAGCAAACAATATCAACTTTATTCTGCAGCAAAAAATTAAGCTATTTGAGCAGATAGATGGTTTAGAAAATAGAACATGGAGAAACAACATCAGAATATCTGGAATACCAGATAAAGTGGAAGGAAGCAGTATGATACATTTTCTAACAGCCTGGATTCTTAAAGTTTTAAATCTACCAGAAGCCCTTCCTTTGGAATTGAAAGGGTGCACAGATCTTTGGTAACTGTTCCGACAAACAAAAAGAATATACATCCAAGATCCATCATAGTCAAATTCATATCAACACAGGACAAAGACTTTTAAAAACAGCATGGTCTGCTGCACCTCTAAAAATTAAAAATACATGCATCAGATTTGACAGCGATTATTTTTCTTTGATAATAAAGAAAAGGAAAGCCTGTACACCTTTGGTGAAATCTTTGAAAAAAAAGGAATCAAAACACATCTTGCCTACCCTGCGAAACATACACTTTTTCTACCTGAAGGAACCAAAACCTTTGATAATCTATAAGTTACCCAGTCTTACATACAATAGAAAAACATTTTATCTTATTCTGGAGCTATGGCTATCACCATATCATTAAAAGAACAAATAACAAAAACTGACTGGACTGTCAAAGTGAGGAAAAAGTCTAGGAATAAATAAATCTCTTATCAACAATGTAAGTTAGTTACTAAAAGTGATGTTACTTTGCCACTCACACTGAAAATCAACTAAAGGTAATCTTTTTCACTTTTCCAGTCCTTAAATTATTTATATATATATATATATATATATATATATATATATATATATATATATATATATATATATATTTAGCCTATATCATATGTTTGAAGTTTGAAAACTTCGAACGTTAACTTATCAAAATTAAATGTTTGAAGTTTCAAGCATTGAACATATGAAAAAAAAAAGAAAAGAAAGGGAACTTACTTGACTGGTGTAAGCAGAGGGGCACACTCCCATGCACCCCCACACCCCCGCACTTTAAATATACCAACTCCATGACCACACTATAATGCAGTAAAGGGAAGTTTTAAAACAGTTTGTTTTGGGTTTTTTAGTACATATGTTCGAAGTTTTATAACTTCGAACATTTAAATTCGATTTTATGATGTCTGAAGTTATAAAACTTTGAACATATGATATAGACCCAAAAAAAAAAAAAAAATATATATATATATATATATATATATATATATATATATATATATATATATATGGGTCTACTTTCATAGACCGAAGCGCCACGTCACCGACACCCGGAAGACCGAGACGGAACGACCGAACAGGTAGGTTACCAAAAACGCGAAATCCCGACGGCTGAGAGACCAACAACGGCAGAGTGTGAGCGATACGGTAAGTGTGCGAAAGTGAAAGATGTAGTATTGGGGAGCGGACAGGTAAGTGTACGATAGTGAGGATATTAGGATAGGGTGTGGGAAAGGTGAGTGTGCGGTGCTGTCGGACTAAGGGTTCCGTGAGGTAAGTGTGTGGAAGTGACGTAGAGCAGTGTAGGGTAGTGTTAAGTGTGTCAGGGTTAGAATGCGGTGGAGTGAGTGTGCGATAGTGACGGGCTGAATGTTTTAGGGTGGGTTAAGTGAGTTAGGGTTAGGGTGCAGGTAGGGTAAGTGTGCGGTAGTGACTGTGTTGAGGTTTAGGGGTGGGTTAAGTGAGTTAGGGTTAGGGTGCAGGTAGGGTGAGTGTGCGATAGTGACGGTGTTGAGGTGTAGGGGTGTGTTAAGTGAGTTAGGGTTAGGGTGCGGGTTGGGTAAGTGTGCGGTAGTGTCGGACGTTAGGGTTAGGGTTTAGATTAAGGTTAGTGGATATGTTGTTGTGTGCAATGTGTACTTGGTGTTTTTTGTGTCGGTGTTATGGTGTTCGGTATGTTGAGTTGTTGGTGTGGTGTGTTTTCGGTTGTTTGGGGTCGGGAACATGTGTGTCGGCGATTCGTACGTTCGGTCTATGAAAGTAGACCCATATATATATATATATATATATATATATATATATATATATATATATGTAAAACAAATCGAAGAAAACAAATAATAATTTTATACCAACACAGTATTAAATAACAGGTATAGTAATAGCATACTGCAACTAAATGTTTTTATCTTAATCTTTATGAGTTATTATTAAAGTAGTTCAGTTACACTAGTTTCTTTTAAAATTTTTCAGTCACATAATGGCACATATAAAACAAGTTCAACAACATAGCACCATAGAAACTAAAATTGTAATTACTGAAATGGGTGTTTTATGTTGAAAAATGCGGGTTAATATAGTCATTCATATGATTGTTTCTCATCATTTTAAAGTCTTTTGTTGCTTTTATTAAATATAGCTCATTTTGAATATTGGAAAAGTCAAAAGCTGCAAGTTAATGTTGTATTCTCTAGAAATGTGTTTAATGCTTAAAAGACACATCAGCCATTTTTCTGCTTTACCTAACAATCTGACTTATAAAAAACAGCTTTTTGACAAAATCATGGCTTTTTACATGCATCCAGCTATTTGAACTAAAGCTTTCATTTTAGATTATTTTTCCCACTTATAATATTTACAGTGCCTCTAGGATATTTTTATGCACATCACAAGCCTATACAACTGTAAACAGCACTCCATCTTTACAGGAACATACTCGCATGTTCAAAAGGATGTGTGGTGCAACCTCCGACCTCTGAAAAGCAGGAAATGCACAGAACAGGAAGAAAAAATCAAAATGGACTATTTTAACTTTTTTAAAATAAATTTTGTTTTTAACTGTCAGTGTTGTAAGCAATATTTTATTTTTAAGCTAAATGTTATTTTATATATTTTAATCATTCTTATGTTAAATACATAGGGGAAACTTTTATAAGGTTACACATAGAAGTACATATTTTATTGCAACACCATTTGTAGTTTTTTAGCCATTTGCTCCAGTTATAACATTAAAATTGTTTCTAATGCTTCTTCTTTGTAAATAAAGACTGTAATAGTAAAGAAGGTAAAAAATATGATAGATTGTTATGTCTGAATTTATGTGCTGTTAGATTAAATTTCCTTCATATATAAAAAGTTTTATTCTACTTTTATATAGTTTAGAGATATGAGTAGTTTTTAGACTGGTAGTTACCACCTTATTCATGAATGAAATTTTCATCTATAGTACGCCTATCACTTAACATTTATGTGCTGTTAGGTTAAATTTTCTTAATATATAAAATGTTTTATTTACTTTCACAAGGTATAGAGATACAATGAGTGGCTATTTGACTGGTAGTTACCACCTTATCCATGAATTAAATTTTCTTATACAGTAAGCCTAACACTTAATATTTATCTCTCTAGGCAAATGATACATCTTTATTCACATATCTTCTTCTCTTTCAGCTGTTCCCATTAAGGGTCACCACAGCGGATCATCTGTTTCCATTTCTTCCTGCCCTTTGCTTCTTGCTCTGTCACACCAACCACCTGCATGTCCTCTCTCCCCACATCCATAAACCTTATCTTAGGCCTTCCTCATTTCCTCTTACCTGGCAGCTCTATCCTTAGCATCCTTTTCCCAATATAGCCAGCATCCCTCCTCAGCACATGTCCAAACCAAAGCAATTTCGCCTCTCTGACTTGGTCTCCAAACCGTCCAACCTGAGATGACCCTCTAATATACTGATTCCTAATCCTGTCCATCCTTGTCACACCCAATGCAAATCTTAACATCTTATCTTTATCACTTCCAGCTCTGACTCCTGCCTTTTCGTCAATGCTATCGTCTCCAACCCATATAACATAGCTGGTCTCACTACCTTCTTGTAGACCTTCCCTTTCACTCTTACTGGTACCGGTCTGTCACAAATCACTCCTGACACTCTTCTCCATCCATTCCACCCTGCCTGTACTCTCTTCTTCACCTCTCTTCCACACTCACCATTACTCTGAACTGTTGATCCCAAGTACTTAAATTCATCCACCTTCACTAACTCTACTCCCTGCATCCTCACTATTCCTCTATCCTCCCTCTTATTCACACACATATATTCTGTCTTAGTCCTGCTGACCTTCATTCCTCTCCTCTCAAGAGCATATCTCCACCTCTCCAGGGTCTCCTCAATCTGGTTCCCTACTCTCACTACAGATCACAATGTCATCTGCAAAGATCATTGTCCATGGGGCCTCCTGTCTGATATCGTCTGTCAACTCTTCATCACCATTGCAAGTAAGAAAGGGCTCAGAGCTGATCCTTGATGTAATCCCACCTCCACCTTAAACACATCCGTCACTCCTACTGCAGACCTCACCACTATCACACTACCCTTGTACATATCCTGTACCACTCTTACATACTTTTCTGCCACTCATGACTTCCTCATACAATACCACAACTCCTCTCTAGGCACCCTATCATATGCTTTTTCCAAGTCCACAAAGATGCAATGCAACTCTTTCTGGCCTTCTCGATATTTCTCCATCAACACTCTCATAGCAAACATCACATCTGTTGTGCTCTTTCCTGGTATGAAACCATACTTCTGATCATTAATCATCACCTTCTTTCTCAACCTTGCTTCAACTACTCTTTCACATAACTTCAATCTGTGACTGATCAGTTTTATCCCTCTGTAGTTACTACAGCTCTGCACATCAGCCTTATTCTTAAAAATATGTACCAAAACACTTTTTCTCCACTCCTCGGGCATCCTTTGACTTTCCAAGATTTCATTAAACAATCTGGTTAAAAACTCCACTGCCATTTCTCCTAAGCACATCCATACTTCTGTTGGTATCTCATCTGGACCAACAGCCTTTCCATTCTTCATCTTCTTCATAGCTGTCCTTACTTCCTCCTTGCTAATGTTTCACTTCCTGATTCACTATCCCCACATCATCCAACCTTCTCTCTGTCTCATTATCTTCATTCATCAGCCCCTCAAAGTACTCTTTCCATCTGCTCAACACACTCTCCTTGCTTGTGAGTATGTTTCCCTCATTATCCTTTATCTCACTTACCTGCTGCACATGTTTCCCAGCTCAACCCCTCTGTCTAGCCAATCAGTGTAGGTCATTTTCTCCCTCTTTAGTGTCCAACCTTTCATACAACTCTCCATATGCGTTATCCTTAGCCTTCACCACCTTTCTCTTTGCCATGCTCCTCATCTCCTTATACTCCTGTCTACTTTCTTCATCTCTCTGACAATCCCACTTCTTCTTCATTTAATACAATCTATAGACTTCTTTGAAAAACTATCAGGGCTAATATTCAATCAAAATAAAGCAAAGACATTGCTAATAAAGAAACAGATAACTGATAGGTTGACTAAACTTAAAAACTTCAACTGGAGAAATTCTTAAATAAAATAATTAGGAATAATCATTGAATTAACCTATAAACATTCAATAACTAATTAACAAGTAGTCAATACTATGACAACACTAACGGAAGCATGGAACAAACTATTGGCTTACTCTAATTAAAATTATAGTATTACTGAAGATTTTATGTATCAGCCAATCATTAATACTCCCCATCAAAACAAATTATAAAAAAGTTAAACTCCATTTTAATAAAGTTCCTGTGGCACCCCAAAAACCTAGAATCTCCCAACGTTGGCATAGTTTAGGTTGGGAACAGGGAGGTATTGCTTTTCCTAACATTAAACAATATATTACAGCTATGACTATAAAAACAGTCTACATGTGGCTAGATTCTTCTCTTATCTCATGCTGGAAATCAATTCAAGAAACGTTGTTGTTGTTTTTCTTTCGGCTTTTCTTGGTTAGGGGTTGCCACATTGATAACACAAAATAATAAAAATATAATTGAGCAATTTACAAATTTTGATAGACATATATTCTTATGGATTATAAAATGTTATTTATTGAATGAAAAATGCCAATATATCCTCTTTCCTTTTATGACTCAAATTCTTATATTATTTTAAAAAACTCATTAACTCAAATTATTTATGTAAAGATCTATCAATAATATTATTCCCAATAACTTACAACAGCGATGTCTAATATGTTTTAATATAAAAAAATGCTAGATTTGAAGGTGAATGAACTTATACATTGGCATCAATTCTTGTCAGGAAACAAAATACATTCTGCAGATTATTTAATTGCAAAATATAGCATAGAAAATAATAGTTGGTTAGACTTGCAAACATTTAAAGAATTTGTGGTACAGCGGTAGCATTGTTGCCTCACAGCAAGAGGTTCTCTAGTTCGATTCTTGGCGGAACTGCGGGGAGGGCCTTCTGTGTGGAGTCTGTATGTCCTCTCCGTGGTTGGATGGGCGTTCAAAAGACATTTGAAAATGGGCGTGCCTTCCTTGAAGGTTGGACATCGAGCTGGCACCTTGGCATTCGTGAAAATCTACTGCCAATCATTAGCGGACCGGAGTTCCGCTGTGGTGACCCCTAACTGGGAAAAGCCAAAAGACAAATAACAACAACATACAAGATAAAATGAAAGTAACATTCAATACACAAAATACTCAGATTTCCAAAATTCTAAACCTTCTAATATCAATAACAAAGCATCTAATAATATTTCTTCATTATCAATAATTTACAAAATCCTAGGAACTGAATTGGCTTTATCTGACAGCTCATTCTGGCCATATTCAACTAAAATTAATAAAGAAGAATTTTCAGAAAATAATAAAAAACTAATATTGAAATCAGCAGCGAAAACATATTTCCCCATACTGGAAAATATTTACATGGAAATCTATGCTATGCATAGAAATTTTTTCACACCTAAAACGGTAGCAGCTATATATAAATTAGATAACACAAAATGTTGGCGATGTGAGATAGACCTTAATGCTGATTGGCAACATATGATAATCGGTTGTAAAATACAGTAGTTCTTCCATTTTGGACTGACTTCAGAAACTTTTGTAGAGCATTGTGGTTGGATAAGTATAACATCTCAGATTCTCTTATAATATTTAATGCACCTATACCTGAAATGATTCCAGTATCAAAAATACCTTTTCTATGGAGTATTTTAGCAATAGCTAGAAAAAACATTACAAAAAAAATGGAAAACAAAGACTACTATCTCATTCAATAATGAATTTATCTGTTTAGCAAAATCAGTATGTAATAATGAAATACTTACTATTAAGAATGAGAACTAAAAATGTGACACAAACTATTAGCTTGGGAAAATTACAAAGCTTACTAGAAAAGTATTAATTAAATTAGAAATGTTTTGAATTTTGTTATGGACTTTGTAAATACTATGTACATAGTTTCATGAGATCATTAATTAATTACTGTGTAAATGATTATAGTTTTGTTTTAAAATCAAATAAAAAGTTAAAAAAAATAATTGGTCAGATTTGCTTTAACATGAAATTGTCAGTTTGCTTCAGCTGCCAGTATATGATATATAGCCATGGAAAGAATTATCATGGAGATGATAAATAGAGATATAGTAAACCTCCACACACTGGACCCAACCCAGTTTGGTTTCATAAAGGGCAGATCATGCCTACTTAACCTGGTGGACTTCTTTGAGAAGGTCACTAAAGCAATGGATAGGAAAAAAATCATTGACATTGCCTACCTTGTCCTGCCCAAGGCATTTGACACAATACTTCACTCCGGCATTGTTAGCAAACTCAAGAGGTTACGTACAAATTCATATGTCACCCAGTGGATAGCCAACTGGCTCACAGACAGGACCCAGAGAGTTAGAAATGGGGAGCCCACTGCTACAAAGAAGCCAGTCACAAGTGGAGTCCCTGAAGGATCAGTCCTTGGACCACTCCTTTTTGGCATTTATTCTCTGAAGTCAAGGCCAATGTCAGTGGTCTCTGGTTGACTAAATTTGCAGATGATTGCAAATGAGGAGCTGTCATTGAATCCCACATGGACACAAATGTTCTGCAGGAGGGGCTAACACAGACAAACAACTGGTGTCAGAGCCACGGACTAAAACCAAATACCAAGAAATGTATAATAGTATAATTTGGGAAGTCATCCATCCCTGGTAAGTATCATATTGACAACACACCCCTTAGAATTGACCCAGTAGTCAGGGACTTAGGGACTCACATAGTAATCTAGTCTTTGACATGTGTCTACAGTGGTGAAGAAATCATTCTATATTGGGCAACTTATAAACAATGGTATGGCATCTAAGTCCAAGGAAGTCATTGTTCCACTGTATTCGGCATGCATCAGACCTATCATTGAGTACAATGCCCCCTTTGGTATGTATCTAACCAGGCATATCCAACAATTGAAACATCCACAGAGGTTCCTCACTAAAAGAATACAGAGCATAAGTAAAATGTCCTATGCAGACCACCTCAAGGCCCTATCCCTGTATTCAGTCTCCTACAGGCTTTTGAGGGGAGATTTATGCCTGGCATACAGGGCATTGGTAGACCCCACTCTGCTTGACCTTGACATATCCACAAACCAAACAGCACCAGAATTGCCCATTCTAAAGACGTAAACCTTGCCTGTGATATAAATAGGTCCTGCTGGAAAGAGGTATGTATCCCAGAGACTACCGCTTCTATGGAACAGGCTCCCCATCCGTGTGAAGTAGAGTGAGACTAATTTAAGTAAGAAAAGTGTGTCTTTTGAAGACATACAGATTGGGGAAGCTCTGAATTCTCAAAAAATCTTAACAAAAACAACACAGTCCCCCCAGCAAGGACAAATTCGATCCAGGAGGAATTGCAGGAGGTACAACAACAAGAAGTAAGACATTCTAATGTCTTTGATAATTGTAGAATTTGTTTTTGTGATCCTAACCCTGTTATTTTGTCTGAGCGCAGGACTGAACAGTTATTAATTATCAATTTATCGGATGTGTATATCACTAATCATGTAGAACAAGTACTTTTAAAGGGGGCACAATTTGTCCTTACTAGAATACCTTGTTTAGCTGACATTATTTTAGGTGTCAAGAGATTCTGACAGAAATTGTATCTAAAAGTGTACTTTCAAAATTGTAGTTCTTTGAATACAAATAATGATGTAAATGATTATGAATATTTGTTAGACCTTAGCCTACATGCAACTGATATTTTTTGAATTAGTGGGGATGATGGGGACAATGAAGCTTATGATGAATTTTTGTGTGGCTCACTTTCTGATGACAAACTGTGGGTTTTTGTACTGGTTATGGTTGTTTGTCTGTTCCTGTTTGGCCTTCCAAAAGTGTCTTTATGCCACCCAGAAGTTCTCAAACCATATATATGTTTGAGAACATGATCTGCAAGATGGTGGAATGTGAATTTGGTTCTTTTTTGAAACGAAACAAAGAGTATAGTTTAACAAAAATGAGTGGGCAGACTTCCAAAAAGTATGTAAGCACTTAAATGAGTTTGTTTTTAAAGAGGTTGACAAGAGAGTTAACTAGGTTTCTATGAATAGAAGTCACTATGACAACATGGTTAGTAAATTGTTGTTTGAAGTAGGTAATTATAAAAAACCTTAATATTAACCCAGTTAAACAGTTTAATTTGGAATTGAGTGAATTGTTAGAGAGAGGGGAGAGACTTGGTTTCCTGGGGAATAATGATGTGAAAGTTAATTATTAAAGAACCTAGAGACCCTAAATTCTGTGTGATTCCAAAAATTCATAAAAGTTTAACTAACCCTCCATGTAGATCCATAATATCAGGAATATGTTCTTATTTAGAGTATGTAGGTTTGTTCCTGGATTTTAATTAAAAAAAAAATATCTATTAAAGGTACCGTCTCACATAAAAAAATACAACTGAATTACGTGAAAGTTTACGTAACATGGAGCGGAAAGATGATTATTTTTAGGCAACGGTGGATGTTAGTGCATTATACACCAAAACTGAGATTAGATGGGGGTTGGGAGCTATGGCTAGAACAATAGGAGAAGGACCCCAAACTTACTATTTGTTGTCTAAGTCATAATTATTTCAAATGGAAGGACCAAATTTTCTTGCAGATGAGAGGAACAGCAATGGGCACAGCTTAGGCCTCCCACCTATGTTATTATCTATATGGGTGACTTTGAAAGACAGTTTATGTATCTGAATGAATATTTTGTCAGGAATGTGATATATTATAAAAGATACACTGATGATTTCATTTTTGTGTGTAAAGGTGATTGGGAAGAATTTTTAAGATTCATAGAGCAGATTAATGGCAATTTTCATGGTTTAAAATTTGCGTGGGATTTAAATCCACGTAGTATGGTGTTTTTGGATGTGGAATTTTACATGGACAGTGATTACAAGGTTCAACACAGGAAACCTACTTCAGTCAACAGCTTTCTTCATGCTGATAGCATGCATCCCCCTCACTTAATAAATTATTTACCTTATGGTGAATTTAGGAGGATTTATTATAATACATCAGACAATACATTAAGGGATGTTTATCTGGATGGAATACATGATTGGTTTTACGTGGTTATTTAGAATATACTCTACTGAAGGCTAGAAACAAGGTTTGGGGTACAATGGAAGAATGGGAAGAAAAATTGCTTTGGAACGCATGGATAGAACAAGTTTTGAAAATGGAAAGGAGAAATTATTTTTTGTTGCTAGATTCTCCCCTTTTTCCAAAACTTTGAAAAATATAGTAAGACGTCTTTGGTATGTGATATGTGATAATGTCTCAAGTGGACGTCTTTTTCCTAAACACATTACTTTTTCATATGCCAGATATAGTAATTTGAAGGAGTTGTTGGGTGGGGATGGCATTAAAGTGGGATCAAAAGACATAGTGGGGACACACATTTGTGGTAATTGTTCAGTGGGTAGCAGGGTTAGGAATTTGGATGATAATATAATTAATGGCAGATGGTACAAAGCCACAGAATATTTTAACTTCAATTCTTTTGGAATGGTTTATATTATTGGGTGTGATTGCAGGAGAACTAGTTGGTATATTGGACAAACGAAGAGAAAAGTTAAAGTACATATAATGAAACATCTGGGGGAATATAAGGAGACAAAATATGGACAGTCCAGTAGCGGGTCATTTTATCTATGCACATGGGGGAGTGGCAAACAACTTATTCTTTAGTGTCTTAGCATGGCCAAATTTGAAAGATTGAGGGAATTTTAAAAGGGAACTTGATAGGTTAGAATGCAGGATGATTATAAACTATAGAACATTGTTTCCCAGGGGGAAGAATATAGATAGTAATATAACTTATAAAGGAAATACATTTCTCATATATTTACTTTTGAAAAAATTATGAATGATAATAAAAAAATACAAAATAAAAAAATGAAAAAATATATAGGAGTTTATTAAATTGTATATATTGTTATAAGAATGTTTTTGTATGTAAATATGTGTATATATATTTTATGTTTTTTATGAAACTGTGTTAAAAGTTTATGGTCACTGTTGCTACTGTCGCTTTAAAATGTTTAAAATACTTAATTGATTGCATATCATTGGTCAGTCAGAAGCACTGGGTGTATAAATTGGATAGCGTGTAGTAGGATTAATTATTCCTAGAATGTGAAAGGCCGAGGTACCAGAATAAAGTTGATGCAGATTTACATTCTTTGGTGTTCGTGGTTCCTGTATTGAAGCCGTTTTTGGTGTTTTTGTGGTTTGGAGGTAGAGGAGTGTTTACTATGAAGTAGAGTTCCTCCCTTGCAACTTTGACAATTGGATGGGAAACCGGAAATTCATCCCTGGTTTGGCAACTATATCTGTAATGGACACAGGTAGCCTGTAAATAGTTCATCTCCCAAACTCCTGCTTACACTTATCAAGGTATCAGAACTTATCAGAGATTTGGGATGCGTGGCTAGGCTAAAAAAGGCCCTTGTGGTCGTTAGCCTAGTAAGCACCTATGAACCTATACGTCATATATCATGCTATCTTCACGTAAAATCATAGCTTTAAGACTGGTAACTCATTTACTTTTATTGCAGTCAAATAATTGTCAAAACATTGCACCCATTTGTGCTGTTTTAGTCCAAGTAGTGTTTGTTTACTACTAGATCAAACGGTGCCAAGGCTGGCCATTGCAGCGATATTTCGATAACACTGTTCTCATTATTATTTTTTTAGCTTTAAAATTGCTTTCTGGCTGTTTTAATAACTTTTCTTTTAACTTTGAATTTTCTTTCTGGCTGTAACTTTTTCTGTAATGTTTAAGCAGGTCAGTTTCTGATTTCCTTTTCATGTGTTGCAGTAATCTGATACAATTTGTGCTCTTTGCTCAGTGGTTGATTTATGAAATTGCAGTGTTTCTTGTCCTGCTTGGGTTGTCTGGTTTATTTGCATGAATATATGCTCTACAACATAAACTTCCTGTTTTGCAAAACTGAAATGGTGAAGCAAAATAACCTAGCTTTTTCAAGTCTTTTTTAGAATACAGCAAGGCTTGTATTTCTCTACTTAACTTTAGCTTACAGATCTCCCTTGTCACATTGAAATGATTCATTCTCCTAGCTACTCTCAAATGGAGATAAAGTTCATTATCCCAGCTTGCATATGGATTATGTTATGTGCTGGTTTAAGTGCCATAATGCATTTTCTGGCTTCCTATATTACAAACGAAGCCTATACAATCGTCCAACTATTGATCGTACAGATCTCATCAAAAGTCTTAAATGACAACTCTGTATATTGTCAGAAATAAAACATCAGGAAACAAAATTCAGTATATCGAACTGTACCTTACTACATGAGTGGAAACAAAGCTGAAGTACATAACTTTAGCAGTGTCCCACCAGCTGCTTGTTAACATAGTGTTGCTCTTCATTACCCATAGAGCATAAGGTCACCAATTTGAGCTTAGTCTTGGATGGTAAATATTTTTAGGATTATATTCCCTGTGGCACCATTCAACATTATGATCAATGTGTAATTATTTATTTAACTGAGACATAGTCTGAGTCTCAGTCAAACCACTTCGTATTGTGGTGTTTTACTAGGGGGTATGCGCTTGACTATGTGAGCATGAGTTTTCCACAAGAGGTTTTGCCTATAATGTGGAGTCTCCCACATGCAGTCAAGGCTTTCCAGGGTCTTGATCCAAACTCTCAATGTTTTTTTACACTATTGTATAGAATCACTATTTAGGGATTTCTATAAACTCTGTACAATCAACAGTTGAACAATTTTACAGGATTTGATTGTAATATAGGGGTCTTCATTTGCTGGTCTGGCACTCTTAATACACATGTATAAGGACTACTTTGAAACAAAAACTTCATAAACTTTTTGTCCTCCATCAAAAAAAAATCTTTAAAATCCCTAGAGACATTAGGGTAGACTTAGCTTGGGATGCATCAATAGACTTTAATGGAGTCACCTCATACCTGCAGAGGATCAGTCCATTAAATTGTATGGACATAGCTCCACCATAACCCTACTTTGGCATTTCTGATCACAAAGGTCAGTACATGCACACGTATGGAATATGTATACTTATCAAGACTATAGTCAACAAGTGGGACAAGAATAATAAGCAGAAATGGGTAGAAATGCATCACTATGCTATATGTACCATATTGTTTTGTTTCTTTCTTTCGGAAAACAGCTTCTGGGATGTCTTTAAGTGATTGATCAAAGCACAGAACCATTTGACAATTATTACTGCATGAATCCCAATTAAAAACAAGAATGGACAGCACACAGCTTCTTCCCAGAGTCACATCATGCCATTCTGAAGCTTCTTACATATACCCTAATTCTGTCAGTAAATGAAGAACCAAACTGCAGTTTAACAGCTCTTTTTACCGCTGTAAGTATAGAGATGTCATACCACACCAGTTTAAAAGTGTTAAAAAACTGATGCAGAGGCAATTTCTGCATTGCTAACCAACACATAAAACCATTTTTTTATTTGTGTACATATGTATGTGTGTGTGTGTGTGTATATGTGCTTGTGTGTGTCTTGTATGTGTATGTATGTTTGTGTGCCTGTCTGTCAGTACAAAATGCAGTAGGAAAGTCTCAGCTCCAGTCAGCTCTTCCCCCATGTGACTGTTTCAGTCAGCAAAGTATAGTTTGTGTGTTAAATGATGTCATGTTGATTTAGTGATTTATTAGTGCTCTTCTTAATAAAATGCAAAGCAGAGTGACAGCTCCAGTCAGAGAGCTGTTTTGAAAACTAGTTCTTAGATATTGCTATTGGTCTGCCTGTAGTTTAATTCTCTACTGCTATAAGGTGCAGAATGTCACAGTTCTATTCTGGTAACTACTACAATGCCAAGTGCTACTTTATAGAATTATTTTAACATGCATACTGACATACCAACACAGGTACACAGATAGACAGACACATAATTACATAAACATGTGCAGACCCATAGACAAGCACAAATACACAAACATAGACACACACACACACACACACACACACACACACACACACACACACACACACACACACACACACACACATCTGCAATCAGATGTAGATATTCACTGGCTATTGTCTACAGTTTCACAAACTTCAAGAGGTAAATATTCCACTGTAAATATCCAAGAAAAGGGCCTACCTTTTCTTAAAAACACAAAGAATCAAATAAATAAAAGCACATTCAAAATAACATATACAGTCAAATAATAATTCAAAAATATAACATTCTCAGTAGCTGCTTTCTAAGTGCGATATTGCCCTTTGTTTTGTACATTACCAGATAATGACAGATCCTTCAGGAGTGTGGAGCACAGACACCACTGGCTTGTAGTCTCACAACACCCATGGATGGTCCATTATTTCTTTATAATGTCCACTCTTTAAGACATTATTGCTTACTTATAGTGCAGTAGTCAGTGGTGAATTATAATGGGGAGGTACAATTTCAAGAGGAGGGGCATTAATTTTATTCAATATCAACAGTAAAAGGATATGGAAAGAGTCAACAACATGATTTCATTGTACTTAGCACTGCTAACTCATTTTAGTTAATTGATGTGCTAAGTATTACAGTCATGAACTGTATAAGCTGTTTTTTTTTTAAATAAATGAAAAATATTCAAATTCCATAGCAAGCATCTAATCAGATATTAGCAATAGATCTGTTTGCATTGAGCTATTTTGGTTCCTGGTTTTACAAATTTAGTCACCCAAGTAAAAATGTGTTTTGCAGTGACATTTAAATATTGGAAATAATGTAGATTACAGGTACTTACTAGCAGTAAACTTCCACTGAATGTTTAAACTGTACCCATAGTTTTAGGTTTACATTTAAAGCATTTTGGAAAGAAAAAAATCTCTATCACACATTACTGACAGATTTAAGAGAAAACCTTCAAAGAAATAATTATGTCAGCACACTCAAAAGGAAAATAAGACAACTAACTGGATCTCTATCTTCTTTGTACCCTGCCAAGCACATCATAAAATACAGAGTGCTTAATTTATGTATTTTACGTTAGTTTCTTTTTGAAAGCAGTCACACAGGACCTAACTCCCTTTTCAGTTGACCTGTTAACAATGTATAAAACATTAAGTCAAGGGCAGATGCTGACGTGCTGTAGGGAAAGGAGCAGAATATGCAGCAGTATGAGCTGGGGACATGCTCAGCTCTGCACAGCCATACTTGTGTAGCAGCTTTCATTGGCCATGAGCAGACATGCACATGTCAACAGGGCAAGGCATCGGAGGCTTTCATATAATTTTGCTAGAGGACAGGGTTAGTCCAAACAAGAGAAAAACTCCTCTCGTTGCTGCTTAGGTTATGATTACACCATGGATTACTCTCACTGCTGTGATGAGGGCCACATAAGCAGTGCTGGAGGATCCATGGTTGCTGGCATAGAAGCTCAAAAAGCATAAAAAACAAACTAATAATGAACATTCAAGTTAGTACAGGCAGGTACAAGAGCATACACAACTCAGTCAATGCATCAGAAGAGCATTTACTGTAAATAATCATCCACAACAGCATGACAGAATCTGGAGTATAGATGAAAGAACTTGTCCAATACTAGACAGAGGTAAAGGGGGATTAATATGTACTTGCACATTGCATCCCTCAGCCTTTCATTTTGATTTGAATAAGCTTTTAGAGGGTACATTTCTGATAGCAAGTGGAAGTGCATTCTATATTTTGGGATGTAGATGGAAAAGGCTCCGGTGCACCATTCAGTGGAGTATTGTGTCTGGACAAGCAAGAGTGTAGTTGAAGCATGTAACGAACACATGATGGACTTTATGGACATTGTCTAATGAAGGACATTGCATCCCGTTTTATATTCTGTATATTAGATAGCAAAGATTAGTATAGCTCTATAGATAAGGTGAAGCCACTTTGCTTTGTCCAGGAGTAACACAATGATGTTCTTTCCTGGGAGCATGGATGCAGAATCTGCAACTCCTTTCACTTCCCCGAGTGGAGTTTAACTGTTACTAGTGGACTTTATGGCTATAGCTATGTCAGTGTGCTCTAAGGATGACAATATTCTACTTAACCAAGCAGTATCTTAGTTTCCTCAGTAGGTGAGCACTTTTGTAGCAAGTGATCAGCATAAATATATTTATTTATAATTATGTTCATGCTCCTATCCTGTCTAAACCCACCTTTTTGGTTTCTCTTCCACTGCCAATCTCTGTATCAATCACCCCAATGCATTAGCTTTTCCTATTCCTGTCTCTTTCTATTTCATCCCCACTACTACTCCTCCATCTAAGCTGTATCCATAATTTTCTCCTACTACTACCTCCTCCTAACCCACCTCATCATCTTACCTACAGTAACTACTGTTATCTCAACCTCACCACTATCAGAACTTTTTGTCCTCATGTTTTTCTTGATTATTTCTGCTTATACTCTTCCTTCTGCTCCTCTGTTTTCTGTTCCTTATCTATTGACATCTGACCACACTAATGTCAATATACATATGCTGAATCTATGTGCATTATCATTGCTCTTGTATCTCCAGCTATTACATGTTAACATGTCTTTGACATGTGAAAAATAATATAACTTCTAAAGCATATGATGAATGACTTACTATTTGTCTCAATGCAACCTGTGAAGTAATGCTTAAAATGTTTAATTTTTATTGTTCTTTGTAAATATGTATTTTATGTGGAGTTTTCTCCCCTGGCCTTTGCTAAAAATGGGACTTGTACCCAGCTGGACTTTCCCACTAAACAAAATACAATAAGCAATAAATAAATAAATATGCCAGTCAAGATAGAATAAGACAGATAATGGTCAGACCATGTCTGTAGATATTTGAATTGTTTGACCAAATCCAGAATGCTGCTTTGAGCATCTGCAACTTCCCAGTTTGCAGGCACTTTATCAAGTGTCTTAAGCTTTCTAAAGATCATTGCTTTAGTCTTTCTGAAATTTATGCTAAGACTCATCTTAATTAACCACTGGTGTATCTTAATCTGGTCATGTGATAGTGATCTGGTGATTATGACTCCCTACTGAAATGTCAGAACTTGCAATACTGAGTTCTGACATGCCAAAAAGACTAAAAATGCAAGAAAAGTGAAAATATCAAACAATTCTCTTGTCCTTTAAACTTGCTGTTTTTTCAGAAGGCAGCACCCCTGTACCCCTCAATATGGGTGAAGGCAAGCACCTCACCCCCCCAAACTTATATATACCAACTCTGAGATCTCCATACCTCAGGTTAAAGGGAATAGTGCAAGAAATAGCAAACTCAAACATAGTGTATCAAGTCTGTATTTTGGCCATTCAGTCTCCAAATTATGGGACTCGACATTCAGAGTCCCAATATTTTAAAGAGTTGCTGTTGACCACACTAGAAAACTGGTCAAAGGACAGAACAGCTAGCTTGTCAGCACAGAACTATCAATGAATACTAGAAAGCATGAAGTGAAATTAATTAATAAATGTATTAAATATTAGTGGTCCCAAAGAAGGGCTGTGGAGGACACGAGGACTTAATTTAACTGATGAACAAGCAGACTCGTTGCTCTAGACTCTAAATGAACTATTACATTAATAGCTATGAACCAGCTTTCAGCACTTAGAGTCTTAGAAGTTCAGAACGTACCTTGTGGTGTTGTACTGAACCAGAAGCCTTTGTTAGATCCCAATTTATTGTTATTCATATAACCCAGGATGCTATTAGCCAGTCGTGATGAAGCTTGCTAAGGAGTCCATAGATGATGTTCAAATGTGGCTTGAATAGAACGAACACTGCTGGCTCTATAATTTTAGAGAGTACAGAGAGCAGAGAAACATATATGCAGGTCTCTGCCTGTTGAAGAATCCTTGTTTGGATAAATGACAGAGTGTTGAGGCTTTTCTGAGTTCTGAAAAGGGCACAGAAGAGCAAGGCTGATAACATGTTATAGGGGCAAGACAATAAAAATGTCACAGAGCTGGATTAATATGGTATAGATTCCATCAAAGCTAGTTTAACAGTGCTGTGGCCATCTTTGAGAGCATTACAAAATATCAAGTGTAAACAGGTAATATATAAGCAAATCTAGAGTAATGACATGGGCCATTTCACATTGGAATGCAAACATTAAGAAAAGTAATTTATATCCTTATAGAACTCTTTTTGCATGGGGGCTGTTCTCACCCGTATTCCTGATGACAGGATATTATAAACACAAACTATATATTTATAGAAGTGTTTTTGCATGGGAGCTGCTCCTACTTCATTTTTGTTGGAGATGGTGTACCCTGTATACCCCTGCATAGTAAGTATACTAATTCCAGTGCTGCAGTACCTCAGAAATCAAGGGATTTTTTTAAATAATCCAGTTTGCAAGATTACATTTTGTAGAAGTTTGATTTGACTATTTTATAACTGTTGTCATTTTTCTATAATAATCTCTGAAAATAATACAATTTTTTGTCATTATACATTTATTTCTGGACATGTAAAGAGTCACATATGTGAAAGGTCATATCAACAAATAATTTTTTTAAACAAGAAATATCTTTATCAAATGATCACTTGTGACATAGGCAATCATACATTTATAGAAATGAAAAGAAACCATATTGACATACTCTTAGTTGCAAGCATTATGCATCACTTATAATCTATCCAGTCATCGTCAGTCAAACATTACATAGCTCATTCAAATCCTACATTTTTTAAAGTACATTCATTCCTTGTATGTATTGTTTCTGCAATTCCCATTTTTGTATAATTTGTTTCTACCCTTTTCTAAAGATCCGAATACCAGTTGTTTTATCTCTGTTACTATATTCACTACTTCTAGTACAGTTGCATCTGTATACATGTTGCTTTATAATAAGGTAACAATTTGGTTAGTCTGCATATACTGTGAAAAAAAGAAATTCCTAAGGGCACAATAATACCATAAAATAGAAGTTACTAAGTAAGAAACCTACAAAAATGGTGAAGGAACAAGGTTAATAGATAGGAAAGGAAACTGAAGCAATTATACAGACTGAACTAGAATGACATAACTCTGAGTAGTTCATAAAGTTAAGGTAAACGTTTTTAATATGTGATGATATCATTGTTCACAGCTGGTACTACCTTATACTATATTTGTGAGAAGATCAGAAAAAGCATGCTGTCTGTACATTTTTGGGGAAAAAGAGAGAGGCATAAATAAACCACTTAGAAAACAATTCCAGCAACTGCTGAAATATGATAGTCTAAAAAAACTTTTGCCAGGTTAGGCAATCAAATAATTAACTTTAATTCACTAGCACACTAAAAAACAGCACATACAGGATGCAGGCTCTCTGAGACAAGCCCAAGGATTCATTAATGTTTTGTACACTTCACGCTGGAGCTAATACAATCAGCTGTGTGTGTGTGTGTGTGTGTGTGTGTGTGTGTGTGTGTGTGTGTGTGTGTGTGTGTGTGTGTGTGTGTGTGTATATATGTGTGTGAGGAGCAAGAAGCTAAGGCACTCTACATGATTGCGTCTGCTGTACCCCAAAACACAGGTCAGTGGCCATGTTGAAGTAAGGCTGGGCCCATGTGCATGATATAAGCAAAGCAGTATACACAAACCTTAAATCATTAGTTAAGAGCTACACAGGCTACAGAGGCTCGGACTGCCATCCTTACACAAGAAATCATATCTCAATTGTCAAAAAACATACACTTCAAGGAAAACATCAGCAATGTGGGGGTTTTAAAAATCAGAGTTCTTTGTTATGCCAGTGTTCATAGAAGTGTGAGTCATCCATATCACTATCTGTTGAGTAAGCCAGTCCTACCTGTCAGTATTGTCTTACATACATACATACACATTTCTAGGTTAGAACCCCTGCCTATCTAAAGCCACACTCTATAGTGTATTAACTGCTGATGCCATGGAATAATTCATAAGTAGCACTGACAGAAAGCACACACTTAAAGTGAAGACTTCAATGTTGTGGTTGAATCCTTATGGCTAACCTAAAGAGTTTTTTTTTCAAACACCTTTAATGAATTATCACTTGTGACATAGGCAAATTTACATTCATATAAAAGTAATCACACTATCATTAACATAACAAACATTTTACTTCATATAAATTACTATATATTCTATAACATAAGCAACATTATATAAATTATTCAATTCCTGCCTTTTTTTTTTAAATAAGAAACATTTGTAAGATCAAAATTCTGTAGCCATGTCAATGTTACCCCTAAGCCATTCATACCTACTTTTAATTATATGTTATACAGCCCTATGGTTTCAACCTTCTGTTACTTAAGAACTTACCTTGTGAGTGTTCTGCCATTTCACACGAAGCTAATCGGAGGAGGGGCATTGAACAAAACTCTGATCTGTGATATATAACCTTGTGTCCTGTTTTTTTTTTACTTATTTTTACTAATTATTGTTTATTCTAAGATATTTATAGCACTTTCATTGTCTGCTGCATACTTTTTATTGTATTTTATAGCTATAAATAAATTTGCACAGTTGTACTAAAATTATCTGCCTCACAGGGCCTGATAAATATGTTTTTTTTTGCTGTTTGTAAATCTTTTCTAGCTAGTTTCACTGTATGTAAGGTATTAACTGGAAATTTTCTCCATTTGTATCTGTTTGTTGTTCTGATTTCCTGCCAAGGAGTTTATCATATAACTGATTTGTTTGCATGTCTGACCCAGCTCTGTTACAGTTCATAGGTTCATAGGTAGGCTATCGGCCCTAGAGCCTATACAAGCCCAGCCAAAAAGATACCCTGGCTTTTGCCACCCAAGAAAATTATTTCCTCTGCCACTGTTGAGTAGAGACACAGAAGTGATCCCTGGGGTGAATTTCCTATTTCCCATCCAATCATCAAGATTTTTCTTGAAGAGTGCTAATGAGGAGCTTTGTTTTTTGTATTAATGTAACTAACTTGTCTAGTACTGTGTTATCAGATGAAGTAGTAAATATCTTGAAGAGAAGTTTCTCTTTTATTCCTAACAACAGAGTCCACATAGGTAAGTTGTTAGTTGACTTTAGACTCTATTTGAGAAAACTCAATCTCAGTTATATTTTGCATGATGTGTTGGCTACATCTCATACCTTTTCCATCAGTGGACCTAAGAAAGCTAGTACCTTTAACACCCCGTTGCATACTACTCTCCAAGTTTTTCAGAATTTATGTGAGAACGAATTTAGAAAAATGAATTGTCAGTTGTATGAGGAAAATCTTAGTCATACAGAAAAACAAGCTTTATATGAACTGTGTAGAAACTCCAACATTAGAACCATGAAGGCTGACAAAGGGGGCAAGATTGTAGTTATGGATACAGCTCACTACAATAATTTAATGTTGGACATGTTACATGATGATGAAACTTATAAAGTGGTTTGTATCACTGATGTGAAAAAAAGTTTTCAAAGGGTTGACACACTATTGTTTGACATGTTCAGCCAGGGTGAATTAGATTATTCCACTTATGAGTACCTTTTGGTTCAGCATCCTAAACTAGCCACTCCCCGGGATTCATGAACCTTGCGCCAGGCGCACGCATGGCGTAGGCGCCACAACGCCAGACATGGCCGCCGAGCGATTCAGGTACGATCCAATCCCACGTGCACCACCGGCGTACGCCTGAGTTGCGCCGCCTCCGGCGTAGGTATGTTAAACACCCCATGTGCGGTGTTGCACCATGCAAATGAAGGCAAGTAGCGATTCACAAAGTGGCGCAGGCGTAGCATAACAGCACGGCAATGTAAACCAAAAAAAAAAACGGTTTACATATATCCAAACATGACATAGGAGTAACGGAAGGCTGCCAACGTCAGGTGTCATACTGGTGCAACATGCCAATGGGGAAAGACACCGAGAATGTCAAAAGAAAACATGCAGAAAATGTAAATAACGACATAAATGGTATGTACGCAAAAACCACAGCAGAACCCCAGGACATGTCCGCAGAAGGTGCGGAACAATGAAATAATATGACAATGTCATAAAAGAGCAGTATAAGACACATCAGCATCACAGCCACAATACACCATAGTATGCATGGAAAGCCACAACCACAGCCCAAGGGTTGCCAAGGAGTGGCGGCGGTGTCCAGCGCCATAACCATGTATTAGTAGTCAATGCCATGCAAATGAGGCAGATAATACTGAATCGCAAAACCCCCGCTGGCGTAAGGCTGCACCAAACGGCGCAGCGGTAATACACCGAGGAGTGGCCTAGAGGGAATACATGTCAATCGCAGAGGGGTGTGCCACTGTAGGAGGAAGCACATTGGAGCCCAGCAAACATGGGCTGTACAATGCACATCACAGCATCAGGACCGGCGTGTGAGGAAATAGATGCGCTGAGAGTACACAATGCGCGCACAGATGCATGTGCACGAGGATGACTACGCTCCCCAACCCAGTCATGTGACGGCCGCCCCGCCAACAACCACGGATACAGGAAGGTGATGCGGAGAATATGAGGAAATGCGGAAGCAGTGTAATTGGAGTCGTAATGAGCAATCAACACCAATCAACCCACGAAGGGCAATCGGCGGCAGCTGACAACTCTGCATGCAGAATCCCGCAAAACGGGAAAGGGGAGGCATATGAATGCAAAGAAAGTAGGGGATGTAGCAGAATTGCAAAGAGCGAAGAACCGATACAGCACAGCCAAGTAGAGAGGTAGCATAACGGCGGCAGACAAAATGCATGAGATGCCATGTGCCTGCAGGATGCACTCCAGGAAATAGTAGGTGCAACGCAGAAACAGTAAAGTAAGGTGTAAAGCTAAACCAATGCAGGCAAGTGTAATGTAACACCAAAGGCAACAGCGTTGCAGTGCCAACGGTAAAACACGGAAGATAACCCACAGATACGGCAGCACAGACACACCCAATGACATCACCGCGTGTACAGCACGACACAATAAAGTGGGAAGGCACACAAGACACAGCCAGATTCCCAAACGCTGCACTTTAGGGTGTAAACACACGGGAACTTTTAAAATGTATATGTTGGGTGCTGCCGTGGCCGTGATGCATCGGCATGTGTTAGAGACAGACGGAGTTGCGGAGGAGGGTGCCGACAACTACCGTAGGCCTCAGAGGAGAAGGAGAGTGTTCAGACCAAGGGTGACCTACCAGGGGCTGCAAGACCTGGAAATAGTAGAGCGCTACAGGGTGGACAGGGACACGTTACAGCAAATAGTGGAGCTGTGCCGGCCACGCCTGAGAACAAGAGACAACAGAGGGGAGCCCATCCCAGTGGACACAAAGGTATGTGTAAGCTTGCGAATACTGGCAACAGGTACCTTTCAAAGGCCAACCGGGATATAATGGGCATCTCACAGGCATCAGCATCCAGGGTACTACACCAGTTTCTGGATGCCATGTTACGACATGCCCATGAGTATATATACTTCCCCAGATCTCAGGAGGAGTTGGCTAGCAATATGCGCCACTTCCACCGTGTGGCACAATACCCGGAGGTACTGGGTGCGATAGACTGTACGCACATAGAAATCAAGTCACCACCCGGGAGCAGGGTAGACGCTACATAAACCGCAAGGGATTCCTCCATCAATTGCCAGGTCGTGTGCAATGCGCAGGGCATTATCATGGATGTGTGTGCTGGCAGCCCTGGAAGCTACCACGACTCCCATATCTGGCATGCCTCACAGCTGTATCAGGTATTCGCCAGGGGACATCACACAAGGTCACCTTGTGGGGATGCTGGCTATGCACTGGAGCCGTGGATGATGACACCCATCAGAAATGCACACACACACATGCAAGAACGCCATAATGAGGCACACGCACAAACCAGAATAATCATAGAGCGTGTGTTTGGGATGTTGAAATCACGGTTCCGGTGCTTGGATACATCCGGTGGAACCTTGCAGTACTCTCCAGGCACATGTGCCCACATATTCATAGTATGTGCTATGCTACATAATATGATCCTGCGGAAACAGCTGCTGCAGGGACATAATGGTGTAGGGCCACCAAGCCCGCCACAACTGCCAAGGCAAGCACAGGCACAGAGGGTTCAGCGCCATGAACACACTGTGCCAGCCCCAGTAGGCAGACGGAGGCGCACCCAATATGCCTATGCCTTGGCAAAGAGGGAACGTATAGCACATACTCTGACAGCGTAGGCCCCATGGACTGACACCTCCCTACCTGCACACACAGTGAAATGGACGGCACACAAACATGGCTGCCTGTAATGTGTACCGCATGGGCGGTCCCAGGTGTGACTCCAACATAGGTAGCACCCAAACACTGCACACCCAACAGCCAGCGGAGCATGGAACGCCAACACCTCAACCGCACGCTGGTCCGACAGCAGACGGCGAGCCGTATGCTGCCACGTTTGGCGCAAGGTGTCTACATATGTACATATGTGCATACACAGATATGGAGATAGATATCATTACACACGTAGAAATATATGTACACATACACAGATATAAAGTACAACAGGTTAAACAGGGAATCACAGGGATGCAAGGTTACAGAGAAGTAAGACGCAAAATCTCTACATTGTAAACATAGTGAACGACAACCCGACTATCCGGGAGGGTGGACAGAGCAGGGAATGCCACCCATGGAAAGGTCAACCCACCTAAATGCATATTCGCGAGTCGGGATGATCGCCAGGCCACGAATAAGTAACAGGACATGTGCGGCTAATATTCTTAGGATATGAGGGCGGAGGTAGACACCGCCGCCGGTGATGCGGTCAACGTAGGTACTGTGTGCAACCGCCCCGCGAAGCGGCAGTATGTGTATGTGTGAGGTGAGGGTGTCGTGTGTTCCGCTGTGCGAGTGTAATGTGTGTGCCACTGTAAAATGTGTATGTAGGTGACATGTGACAGGCGGAGTGGAATAACATGTGTAGGCATACAGTATAGGAACCACAGGCGATGTACAGCAGTACCCACAAAGTAGTACTGAGAGCTCCTCACTGGCTAGGCGCTGGCGTAAAACGATGCAAAGCGAAAATGTCCCAGAATGTACCACAGGAGTATAGCCAACATGAGATGCAAAGGACGATGTACAAACCATGACCGTATGTATGGCGCCGATATGTTAATTTCAACACGATACGCCGGCAACGTTACACAGCAATAGTCATGTACCGCTGAAATACGCATGTGCTACCCCGCACCGATCGTGGACACGATCGTCCCGTAAACACCGCTGTGTGTTCTACGAGTGTGAAACAAGCAATCGCCACCCGAATAGGTGGCAACCGGTAGCATACAGGCCGTCCCAAGTACAGGACCACAATGACCGTAAATATCCGTGACAAAATGCCAAGGGATAGTCGGCACGCATTTAACAGCCGCAGATATACTACCGATGTGACGGAGGAATACATGCAGGAAGCACACATGCAGGCGGTACCGACACCAGACGACATCAACAAAACCTACACTCCTAGAACAACAGACAGGTAACTTGCAGCTCCCCAGGCAGGGATGGAGCACACACACAAGCATACCGTGTATGTATAAATGCAAGGCCCACAACCCGTACCCGTCACCCACAGCCGCCGATATACCCCATCGCACATATCAAAGGGATACAAGCCGAAATAGCAGCAAAATCATACAGGCAGTCAATGACAGCGGCATACCCGCAACATCTCGCTTGGGAAACAGTATCAGCAGCAGATGCATACCTGCATCCGTGTGTACAGGAATACAAGAGCTATGTTACACATCCGAATGCAAAACGCCATCGACAGACGCCGCCAGGACACGGACACCCACATGTCGAACATAATACCATACCCAACACACACAATCCACGGCTAACACCACAGCGAAATGTACCTGACGCCACACATAGCGGCTGCAGTCACACATAACATAACACAATACATACCATCCCCACGAAGGTAGTGCAAATAACCAACGCCCAGACGAGGAATGAACCATGCCCTAGTTCCGACGCTGCACCGTTTAATGGAGGAGATGCACAGGTGATATGCGCATAAGTACACACCGAGGAACAGCTATTGGTGTGATGAACCCACATGCCGCAGGTGACGACGGATATAAGGAAGACTCCCAGGATATTCAAACTGTATGTTCATACCGAACAAATACTTTATTCTCACTCGAGCCGTTTTGTTGTAACTAGCGAGACTCTAACGGAATAGGGAAACCAACACAGGAAAGGTATGTAGAACCCACGAGATGTACTGGTGTGTAACGATGATATGTATGACGAATCTGCACTGTATGTGAACGGTGTTTGTAAGTAAAGATACCTGTCCATAAAGCAGAGAGTGGTGAAAGGTGGTTATGTAGTACTAACCCGCTGAGCATACCAACGACTGTGGACACCGTGTGCACAGCAGTGGGACATCATGTACACAGCCGATAACCCAAGGGCTGCCATAGGGATTTAAAACACAGAACAATGCCACCACCCACGCCGATGCTGGCAGTGGATGTCCAACAATGAAGTGCCACAGCAGGATAGGACATGTATGTATAGTGTCACAGCACACATGTGTATGGGCATATACCGTCGATGTCATACGTAATGTGCGCACGACGCACGTATGCCTCGCAGTAGGGGTGACTATGTCAAGTATGTGTAATGTAAAGCTGTCATGATGGATATGTTCAGACATCATACACAGTATCACAGGCATAGCATGCATGATGGAGGTATGGCCTAGTGTTATGTACATTAACAGGATATGTATGGCCTGCACATATGGGACAGAGTAGTAGCAGAATAGCCACCCGAAATGGAAGGAACAGCAAGTAACCATGTCCAAACGATCTGTAGCAGGTGCAATGTGTGCAACAATGACGCCTGGCAGGTCCATGTGTAAACACATGTGCAATGTACACAGTAGTGTCACCCCCCCCATGGTAGTGTCCACTGAACAGCAGAGGTGGATGTCAACTGCATGTCTACACAGTACTGCCGCTGTGGTGGTACCATGTGTATGTGTCACCCTATCAGCAAGGGAGCTATCACATGACCAGTGCCACAGTGTGTCCCTGTGGGATGTGCACAGGACCTATGTTCCACAGCATGGTGTGTGTCTAGTCTGCGGAGGTAACACAGAAGCCCAGGCTAAGCAATGTGGCATGTGTGCACATATGCAGGAGTGCTTCATTCACCCCGCCCACTGCAAACGCCATGTAGGAGTACTACATGCATCAGTAATGCGGAGGACATGGCCCATGGCAGAGTAGATGACACCCTGTGTAAGTGGTATGCAGATGAGTACAGATGTGTTCCCGCCTGTCATCTGCATATGTAAACTGTCTGAGCCTGGTATACATCACGGCATGACTATACCGTGACATGTAAAGTTGTAGCCATTGTGGAAGGTACACCACGAATGTGTTATTGTAACCCTGCCCGTGTGTAGATGTGTGTATGGCACAAGTACAAAGGCTACCAATGTACCAGCAACACACATAGTCCAGATATGTGTGGCCCTGCAGATGTGTACCCACGCCACAGTGGAATATGGCAACCACAGCACCATGTGGGGCATGTGTGTGTACAGCAACCATGTACAATGTGATATGCATGTATAGGGACAGTATCCATGTGATACCCAGTGGATGACTGTCGCTATGCAAAGGTGATGTGTATGCACCATGTGTGATGTATCTGACGAATGACATCTACACGATATATCTGCCACACCGACACCTGTATGGTTGTTAGCAGTATGAGCTGGTGAAGCCAGAATGCTGCCAGGTATGTAGATGTGGGATATGTAGGCATGGACAGTACTCCGTGACAGCATGTTGTGTATGTAAGCAAATAGTGAACATGAGGGGCCACATGACTGAGGACTGTGTAATGCCACATGTACCTGACATGTCGTAGGTAGCATGATATGCTTGCACCACTGTGTGACCTGTCCAGGAGTCACATAGCCTAACATCCTGAGACACAGGGTATGATGTGATGGTGGATGTGTACATTGGCAATACCAGAATGTGGAATGGTGCTGAAGGGCAATGTGGGGATAATGTCTGATCTGTTACCCTCTGTACCACACCAACCACCCATGCAATGGTATGACAGGTGGCCAGCATGTGGATGTGGTGTGCTGTGGCACACAGAGGCCCAACAAGGGTGCCAGTAAAGGCATGGAGGTCGACAATGAGTGTGTGAAGCATGGATGTGAGGATGTGCCCCAGTGCCATACTGAATGGTCCAGTCATGGGTGTACGAATGCAGTCCCACACGTGCAATGCAGTACCACCCATGTGTAGTGTGATAGATGCGGTAGTGTGGTGGTCAAGGTACACAACGTCCATGAATGGGCTAGCAGTTAATTCAGTGGGCTGCTGCAGAGACACATAACAACCAGGTTGGCGGATATAACAGCTAGGAGATTGAGGTGACATTGGGACAGTGTCCTAGGACATAACGTGTGCATGGCAGTACCATGTATGTGTCCACAGGGACAATGCGATGTCCATCTATGGATTGGAACCCTGTAGTGAGTGAGAGTGTGTATTGTTGGTAGGTACCCCATTGGCTGGCATGTTGCCAACAACATCTCTGTTGGCAATGCCTGGGTGACTGTTGTATGCTACATTGAATGTGGATGTAGCCAAACAACACAGACATACCACCACACGGCGTGAGGGCCCACACTGCAATGTACGGCGGTCATGTGTAGGTAGCTAGCTGTGGAGCATGTGATGGACCACGAGGACCCACCATGACTGTCAAGTGATGCACCACACACATTTGAACATACCCACCGTGCAACAGCCTGCACATGCGCCCATACAGCACATGTGCATGGAACATGAATACCACCGTGGCATCTGTGAAAAGGCCAGTACCACCATGTCTCTGTGTGGAATAGCATGGTCCCTACCAGTGCGCATATGTAGCGGAAGTGCACTGTGATATGTGTCAGCATAGTCACGTATACCGTCCAGCTGCCGGGTGCCATGCCATTAACTACCCCCGCCAGCAGACGCCGGTAGTACCGCCGCTGAGCACATGTACCATGTATGCTGCGATGGGTGTGTGTCCAGGGCGTGGCTAGCAGGGCCGCAAAGCATATATGTTCAGCAACCAGAGGGGGGATGTCCGTAGGTATAGCACACAGACACATGGAGGTATGGTGCATGCCGAGGGTAGTGTAGGTATGGTATGTGTTGTGTAATGTGTCACCCAGCTATGTGTAGTGCATGGCCAAGCATGTGTGGGTACATGGGAGTCCATACTAGGGAAGTGCGTGTTGCTGTCAGCACATGGCAGTAGCAACTGTCCGAGGTGCAATGTACAGTATGATAACACAGCCAGCATGTAACCTGTGGTGTACAGTGTACTCTCCGTCGCGTGTCACAATGTGTCTAGCGGTCACAAACATGGGTATCCGAACATGGAGTACCTATGATGCATTGTTTTTTGAAAAAATACAGTATGTGTGTAAATCACTGTGTGATGTGGGATCCACTCACCTGTGTGTGTTGCAGTCCAGGTATGTGCCTGGGAGGTATGACCTGTGTACAATCTGGACTGGCAGGTGTGCTGTGTAGAGCATGGAGGCAGGTCCCAGGCACCGCAGATAAATGTCAGGCGTGCCTTACTGTGTGTGCAGTGCTTGTGTACAGCACAGTGGAGGGTGCAAGCATTGTCACACATCACTGCATGCCGTGCCTGCCTGTGACAGCCCTGCTGGAGACAGACATGTGACACCGCTGCAGAGGCAGCATAGCATGTGAAGATGTACATGTGGGCCCCACACCCTAGGCAGATGTCCGCAGGTCATGTGTGCCACAGTAGTGTGGTTGACCACGACTGTCATACTGGACAAATACCACATGCCTGCATAAGTACAGTATGACCATAGTCAACAGTCGCAGTGACAGAGTAGGCCAATGTACAGTATCCCCGTGTGCAGACCACTGCCTACTGTACACCTGGCTAGACACACACCCGGAGGGTGAATACACCATTGAGCCATCACATGTCCCAGTCCACGTAGCCTGTACAATGTCATCACAGGGTGGTCACAATAGCATGTGGTAAGACAGACACGTTGTACCAGGTGATGTGTCATGTGTGCATATGTTGACTTGCACAGCCGTTCACATGTCCGCAACATACCGGTGCATGATGTATACTGTTACATGATGTGTGGAACTGCACTGTGACCCACAACAGGGCCATCTGACACAGGTGTGTTGTGAATGGTGTAACCCATGTTCACACAGGATACACACTGCTGCTGTTGGCAGCCATGCTGGTGGCTACCAGTGGTGCATGCAGTGGTCATACAGACATACTGCACACAGTGTTCATGCAGGGATGTCCATTGTTGTGGATGATGTGTTGCTACGTGAAGGTAGGTGTGTGTTGTGAATGTTACACATCCAGATGACACCATCTGGCGCAGTCATGGTCGCCGACAGCATCACACACATCCACAGCAGTCAGAACCCTGTCCTGAGAATGTGTGTCAGTCACCCTCGTACTGTGTGACATATGTGCACATGGCAGAACACCTCCCACTGTCATCTAGGATGGCTACGTGATGGCTGGAATGTGCTGTGATAATGTACAATGCTGGTAGCCCAATGAAGTACCTGGAATCACACACAGTACGCCATGGCTGCCATGTAAACCATGCACAACAATGACTGTCTGACAGACACAAACAATGCGCTGACATGTTGAACATGTGCACATGAGAACTCCCAATGAGGTATGTTGCACATATCGATGTACAACTGTCATCTATGGCCATAGCATGGATGCAGACGCACATGCCCCACAGGCAGTACCACGTGATGTAGGTAGGGGCATTGCTCGTGTACATGTGACAGTTGCTGTACCGCCACATGTCCTGCATAGCCATCATGTAGGGTAGCAGTGGCATGTGACTGATGGACATGCCTGTACATTTGACCATGTCCCACAGGAGATGTGTTACGTGTGTACAACATGTGATGTGCCGACATCAAGCTGTGAAGTGTACGGCCGCCAGTGTACCTGTGTGACTTGTTCTGCGATGGGTGCAAAGGCACATAGTACTGCATTGCATGCCCACAAGCCCCACACAGGTGCATAGCCTGAACATACAATACAAAGAGGGTGTGGGATGATAGCAACCCACAAGAGGAGATGGGTACGGGTGGCAACCCACTACCACATGTGCGGTATGGTGTGCATGTCTATGACACATTAGCACCTGAGAAGCTAGCGGTACAGCAGTACAGGGTTGCATGCATATATGTTCAACAATATCCCTGTGTGTCCCACCACTGGCCCGTGGATAGACAGACACCAACAAAATGTGCAGATATGATATGTGCACAGCACATCACCGATGCCTACTGTAGAACAGGCTTACTGTGTAGACATGTGCACAGTAGGTCTGCGCCAGCCGCACTCAAACACGCTATGTGCCGAACCACACCAATAGTCCAGGCCATGCCACAGACGGACGTGCATGCATCTGTGTATGTACGTCTGTGAATGTCTCCGGCATAGCACTATAGCTGTGTCACTGTTGTGAACAACATAATGAATGGGTTGTATGTGTGAGGGGTGCGCCATACGGTATGGTCAGATCGATGATACCATCAGTGCCCCTGCTATGTGAACATCCCTGTCCCCATACATGGATACCTATGCTGTGCCCAACATCTCGCTTCCCGAGGGAGGGATGTCGGTGTGCAGTGCACCAGCAGACATGGGGTGGCAGCAGGCACTGGATGTAGACATATCTGGTACCCACGCCAGTCCAGGCAACCATCCATGTGCACGGGATAGCAGTGTGTGGCCACATACAGCACTGTGTTGATCAATATCGCAGCACATAGCACCTGTCAGGGTTACAGTGTATGCATGGATGTGCGATACCTGCATGCACCAGACACACCCCCACCAAGCAGCGCAGCCTACCTTGCATAAGGCCAGTGTCCACACCATGGTGATAGACATGTGTAATGTCCATATACACATAGCAATGACATATGGAATGGACAGCCACCCTGCCAATATCATTACCCCCCAGGTGGATCACATCCCAGTGCCATGTATGTGGCATACCCTGCCATACCATGCAGCCCTGCCCAGCAAGGCTGCACATGCTATCACAGTCCTACATGGTGCGATGGACAAAAGGCACTGTCACTATCAACCATCCACAGCAGTAATGTGGCGGTGATGCACCCTGTGGTGTTACAGGTGCTGTGTGTTGCTGTGGACAATGTGCGTGTGTACATGCTATGCATGACCTTTCCTGCTAATGTGGCATGGTTACACATTGTCCCATGTGTATCACATGTGCAACACAGGTGAGCCGTGGCAAGTTGTCCAACAGCCGCACACTGCTGTGTGGATGTACATGGCACAACACATGCATGTGCAGGTGTCCATGTGTATGTGTACAGTGCCACCGCTGACGCTCATAATGGCCACGTACGTGATGTCTAGTGACATATACACAGCATCCAGGTGAACAGTAGAACCGTTGTCACATGGGGACCCGTGCCAACTGATATGGACACAGGTGCAGCCAGGTACACATGTCCACAGCAGGCTAACATCAACATGGTGCGGTACAGTGTGATGAGGTGACACACAGATATGATATGACACCCACTGCTCAATGGTGTGACGGCAACACATCGGCTGTGTCACTGCCATGATGCCTTGCAGAGATTACTGTGCAGATGTTGTACATGTCATAGCAATGTATTTCCAGCAGTATGCCAGCACAGCAGTGTAAATGTGACCTGTCACCATCATTATGTCTTACAGATAATGCCACGCTCCCGCCGCCTGCCTTTAGCCGACAGGAAGACGAGGTCATAATACCGCTGCTACATGATAATTACGACATCTTGTTTAGCCATGTGCCACTGCAGGCACAACAACGGGAGGACATGTGGCAGGATATGCGCAGGAGGGTGAACACCCTGGGGCCACAACCGCACATATCAACAGATCCGCAGGCACTGCACAGACCTAATCCGCCATGCGAGACAGCGTGCCGCTGCAATCGCCAGACAACAAGGTGGGACAGGTGGTGGTCCACAAACCCAGCCCCCACTCACACCCACGGAGGAGCTCCTGGCCAGTCTGGGGACACCCATGGAACAACATGCTGAAACCCTCGCGCCCATCGTGGAGGTGGGTGTCTCCCAACCAACGAGCTTGGAGCTGCCTGGTAAGTCAGTGTTGCATGTTTGTATGATAAGCGACTGAGGAGTGGGTGTCATAGTACAACACATAATATAGCAACACATGCCAGGTATATGGCCACACAAGATGCATACTACAGTATGCTATGTTGTGTTTGCAGACATGTGCATAGCACATGCTAACACACAGGTGCATGATGTGACATGCACAGTGCTTACCGTGGCGATAGTAATGGATAATGTGTATACCTTTGTGTCATCCCTATACAGGTATCGTTTGGCGGTCGCACAGACAAGGGTCTGTCGCAGGTAAGTCTGTTGCTAGTAAAAGGCATGATACGGTGTATCGATATTCCCCATGTGTCCAGGTATGACATGCACACCTGGGTGTGCCCCAGTCACGGTATACAGGTTGCACCACCCGACACACACACCACCCATGTACAGTAGATACAACCGTTAGTATAGACTGGCATGACACCACATAACCCATTGGTGTGATATGTGCAGTCAGCTATGCATACAATGGTGGAGGTGTTCCACAATGGCTGCATGTGTAGTATGCATTGGTATGCCTCTGCGGTATGCACACAGTACCACATAGTGAGCTGTGATCTGGCCAGAGCACAGGTGTTACCACTGTGACCTATGCTCCTGCATTGGTGCACACGGTGTGACATGGCACATGACATGTCCCATGCACGTGGATGTCTGTCCGCAACATTGTCACACCATGACATGACCTATGCACGACATAGCAGACATCCACAATGTCTGCATAGCCTTAGGGAATGTGACACCTCAGACTAGTACGGTTGTATGTCACATGGGCCACCACAGGGCCGTGTGCACGATGCCCATCACACACAATTGTCGATGACCCAGACAAACATGGCCATGGGTGATACCTACAGGCATGTTGCCACACAGTACATCCGCAGTGGGTAGTCACCGTTGCACCCTGTCCACACATAGTGGGCTCATCACTGTAGTGGACCCCCTGGACATCCGATGTGGTACACCAGTGAAATGGAATGCCTGTCTGCAGCCACTAGAGGTGCCACCAATGTCTACTATATACGTGCTGCTGAGCAGCTGAACTGACTTGCAGACATGGCAACGTAATGCGTCCAGGTCACGCATCGCACAGAAACATACCTGTGTCCTGCTACCATGCAGTGGCACAGTGCCCGTACTCCCCACTGTACAGCTATGTACACAGCTCACACCAACCACACCTGCACAGACATCCTTGTTACACATGCATTGTATCTGTAGACTGTACACATAACACTGCACTGTGACATCCGTTGTGATGTGGTGCATGTGGTGGGACACCATCGTCACATGTCCACATGATACCGCACATGTTTGCGGTGTACATGACATAGTGACGGCAGCCATGTGTACTGTTAACCCGCCCGTGGCCACACGGTGTATCACGGTGATGCATGCAAACTACCATGAATGTGTGTACTGCATGCCTACTAAAAGACACCTGCCTGATGTAGTGTGCACTCCAGGGCAGTATGCATACTGCCACTATTAATGTCTGGGCTGCATTCACTGGGCTGTGGTGTGGGAATGCTGCATGCCACCTGCAATATCACATGCATGATGTGTCTGCATGTGTGTGTGTGTGTGTGTGTGTGTGTGTGTGTCTGTGTGTGTGTCTGCGTGTGTGTAATGTAACTTACGGTATGTCTTTGTATTCACAGGTGCTGTAGGTGCTCCTCCCGCGGTCCATCTGATGCTAGTGTCCCCACAGATACTAGTGGTGATGACCATGTGCATGAGGCACAGGCAGGGTCGTCACAGGCAGACACTGTGCCATTGGAGAACATCACACTTACGTCCCCTTCATCCCGCACACGGTTCAGATGCCGACACATTCCCCCACACCGATGCCCATAGATGACGGACAGTCAGCGCCTGTTGGCGTTGAGCAGGAATGTGTGGTGGCTGCAGAAGGTGCGGTACACACGATGTTGCCAGTGTAATGACTGGTGGAGTGCCACACAGGCATGTGGCAGGTGCTGCTCGTAGGAGGAGCACTGCTAGACATACACCTGCCGTACAGGGTGCAGCAGCTGGTATAACCAGACGCATGTTCCAGACTGTAATGGCGGCGCAGGCACATGCCGAACGGCAGAACCAGGAAGGGCAGAGGCTGCAGAGGTCCGCAATCCGTTCCTTAAATGAGAACATCCAGTCATTGGCGAATGCCCAACAGCATCTTGCCGATGTTCTGGATAGGAGATTGGGTGAGATGGCTGGGATCCTCGACCGAGGCATGGCCATCCGTGAGCGTGAGCTGTCCGTGCTGGAACACCTGGTAGGGGTGAGGCATAGGGCACGTGGGCATGGGCCAGTAACACCACCAAGTGCAGGTCAACGTGTGCGTGCCACCTCCCATGCCCACCCACACAGTGCTGGTAGCAGCAGCAGTGCAGCTGCTACTACACCAACCACACCAGGACACAGCAGGCCACGTGGACGTGGCCCTGGACGGCCCCAGCATGGACACGTTTCCAGCGGACATGTGTCATCGGAGAGTGGCCACTCTATACCTCCACCCGGTAGTGCCCGTGCGACCCCAGGCAGGCACGGGTCACGTCGCCGCAGGCGGACACAGTGAGCCGTACCACCTGCACTGTACAGTCTGGGGCTGCCAAGTATACCCCGTGTAGGCATCACAGATGACTGAACTGTGTACACACATACCCACACACAGCAAACACAACTGTAGGGCTCCACCACATCCACATGCATTCTGCACAGTCATGCCCAGTAAATGCACAGGCCCTTACACACACACATGATGTCATCCATTGGTACAGCCTATGCCTGTGGCACACATATCACCCTGTGCATATGATGAAGTCTCTGCCACAGAACCGTGAGCTACACCATCGGTGCACGGTTATGCAAACATATTCTGATGCACAGGGTGGACAAGATAGTGAGAGGTGTATGTGATACCTGTGTCTGCATAGTACGCGATGTGTATGTTGTGGTGGTTGTGTATGGCAGGTGACAGGTGCGTATGTGATGTGGGTCATGCACTGACATCATGCAGCAGACATACCATGTAGTGCAGGTGCAGCATTCATTGTTCTGTGTACACAGTATGCGTGGTGGTTACATGTGTAGCACCATGTTGGTTCAGTTAACCCGTATGCCAATTATGGTGTACTTGCATGTGCCTACTGGGAGCACTGTTATCAGTTCCCCACGTAGTCGTGGGGTACCCACAGGCACATCTGGCAATATCAGCATAGCACAGGTACCCGCAACCGGCATGGACCCCTACATAGGTACATAGGCACATGTACATACCAGGCTATGTGCCCTACGGCATGTGTAAACCTAGCAAGACTGTGTGTGGCTGCTAACACCCCTTAGGATGAGGATACCACATCCATCAGTCTCCTGTCCCCTGTCCAGCACTGACACAGAGATGATGCCTGGCGATACCTATGATCACACATCCACACGTCATGATTACTCCTGGACAAAGGCAGTCAGGGCCTCTGCTTCACATGGGCTGGCAATCCTCTCCGTGTTGTAGGGGGTCTCTGGGCATTGACCCTGTTCCCCCAGCACGTCCTAGTCATCTTTGTGGTGAGGTGTCTGACAGTCGCTTCTGTGGCCGTGTTTGCCCGGAGCCTAGGAGGTGGAACATGTCCATGTCACCCAGGTTGGACATGGCCGTGTATGTCAGGCACAGATCACCACAGAGCAGACGTGCTGGGAAGGTATACAGCCGGAGTCCCCTTGGTCGGGCAGCGTGTGACACATGTCCCAGCACCTTTATCCCGCCGTGGAATGCTTGTGGTCCTTCCGAGTGCTGCAGGTGTCAGGTTAGGTACAGCCCAGATGTGCCATTGTACGCAATCATTGCTCTGGTGTGTGATGTGTACAGGGGTACAATGAACACCCTGATGTGGATGTGATTCCTTCCAGACCAGGTGGCCACAGTGGAATGTCTTCCCACCCACATTGGCATTGTGTGTGTTGACAGAGGTTACTGACAGGTGTGGTACCCATTTCCATGAACACGCCCACCATGTTGAATGGATTACCACCTACATGTTACGTCTGGGCAAACATGTCCTTCCCACTGGGTAGGTCTGCACCTTCTCTGGCATGTAGCAGCAGGCCATGGCTCTGGCACCAGTTATCCATGTCTATGATGCCCTAGGTGGATGTCCGTGTCAGATGGGGTGTTGGGTATGGTGGCCGGTGTGCAGTCATCTGCATACCTTGTCTGCCACAATCCCCCTATGTTTGCATGCACATTGGAAGGTCGAATGCCGAACGGCAGGGGGCCCAGGACTGAGCCCTGTGGGCCTCCACTCGAGACCAGCTTTGAGTCTGACACGGCACCAGGAACACAAACCCTGTGTGGTGTGACCTCCAACCATTCTGAGAACCATCGTGTGACATATGTCCCCACATGTACGCTGGCGAGCCTTTCCATGAGTCCCACGTGGAGTGTGTTCTGAACGCCCCACCAGGTCATGGTAGTGTGTGCAAACCGACGCACCCCATCAATGGCCTTGGTGACCGCTCCAGACAGGACGAAAGCAGGTTTGGGAGGCAGGATCTGCCCTTGACTAAGTCGCTGTGGGTATGTTCCGCATTGGCTGTACACCACTGTCTGTATTCATGGGCACCTGTATGGACCTCCCGCAGCTTTGCAGACAAGGCTTGTCAAGCTGATAGGGCGGAATGTCTACAGTCCATAAGAGCACTACCCTGGCATAGTGGGACCACAGCTGCCATATGCCATCCAGCGGGACCTAGCCTGTAGTAAGGCTAACATGGCACAGCGGCCTTATGTGTGGGTCGAGGGCCTCAATGAGGTTGGGTAGCACACAGCCAGGGACACCATCGGGGCCCATTGGTGCTGTGTTCACCGCCTAACAGATATCAGATCACCCAGGGCATATGAGATGTTTCGAGGCTAGACTCTGGTGGATGGATATGTCCCTCTTGGGGGTGGATGTATGCATGGAACATGTCCGCTGGTTTGTTGACAATGTCTGTGGGTGCAGTGACCGTTGTACCATTCTGGATCATTTCCGCCATGACTGTGCGCCCCACCCATGTCCCTACCACAGTTAAGGAAGGCCCTATGGTTGTCTCATGTGCCCTCTGCAGTACCACTCCCACAAGCGGCCTTGGATGATTGTATGTGTGGCCGTATGTTGACGCCGGTATGAATGGGTGATGGCTTCCTGGTACTGATATTGCTCTGTCATGTATTAGCTCCAACTGTTGATGTACAGTTTGTCAGTGGCTGGGGTCCACCAGACCATGTGCCTACCTTTGGTGGACAAGGTCCTGATGTTATCATGATCGCTTGGTGCAGACATCCCTGGGGGTGCTCAGAGAAGGCATTCGTAAGGGAGTTGGCAGTGCGGCCTGTGTTCACCACTGGCATGGAGGACTTGTAGGGTACCACACCGGTCGTATGATGTGTGTGGTTTGCTGTGGAGAGGTCGTCACTTAGGTCTCCCATGCCGGTGTTGGGTGCAGGATGTGGATTACCAGTGGATCCACTATATGGTCTGACATCACCATTGAGGGATGTACATCCTGTGTGGAGCATATCCTCCCCATGTGTGATGGGCAGAACTGGTATACGTCCCCCCTAGTGGGTATGGTTCATGGCTGTTTCACAGCAGTCACGTGTATGAACACCCGGGACCTGTGGCGTAGGGTGTTGTGTCATGGGTAATGTTCCCGGTCTATGTATGGGTGGTTGATGTCACCCAATACGGTGCTGTTGTGAGAGCATGCACACTCACCAGTGTCCTCAGGACGGCTGTGCAGGTATCCTGGGTTTGGGAGGGTGGTCTGTAGCATGCAACAAACTGTAGGGCAGTCCTACCCATGGTTAATTGCACCTGGATATTCCCCGCTGCAACAGCCATGTCTGTGGCATGGCCGGGTTGCTGTTGTGTGGCTGGACACACACGACGGTCCACATTCTGCCACCCATGCTGTCGCACCATGTGTATGCATGTCTGCTCTGTGCCGAGTCTAAGTGTCTGAGCATGCCCAGTAAGCAGTTGTGTAGATGGACACACAGTACAGTGCACACCGCGCCCGACTGCAGTAATACCCCGGGTGCATGCCTGTATCCCTTCGCAACGGCCACGTCTGTGGCATGGCCGGGTTGCTGTTGTGTGGCTCGACACACACGACGGTCCACATTCTGCCACCCATGCTGTCGCACCATGTGTATGCATGTCTGCTCTGTGCCAAGTCTAAGTGTCTGAGCATGCCCAGTAAGCAGCTGTGTAGCTAGACACACAGTGCAGTGCAGACCACGCCGACTGCGTTGATACCCCGTGAGCATGTCTGTCTCCCCTTTGCAACCACTAGGTGTGGGAGGCATGGCCAGTACACCCGCCGGGGTACACACGACAGTCGTCACCGATGTCTGCTACTAGGCGTGTAGCCATGGCCAATGGCATCCTGCATAGCCATGGTGACCATCCAGGTGACACATATGTGGCTGTCATGCCACATTGGCTGCCTACATCCTGCACGCCGGATGCCCTCTCATAGGGTAAACTGTCATGTGGTGCATCCCGTATTCCTGTCGTGATGTACTGATCAGTAGTTATTTGGTATTCCCGACTGCAGCACTAACGTGTTACTGTACGGCCACCTTGGGATGGTAACAGGCTGCGTGACTGCGCACTCTGTCTTCATTCCCTATCGGACGCATTGCCTCTGCAGATGATACCACCCACCTAGGGGTATGCCTCCTGACAGTGCTGTGCTCAGTAATCCCGGTAGCGCATTCTGTAAATGCTTCATGCTGTAGTGAGTTCATGTAGGTAGGCGTAGGTTCGACTCTCGGCCCTTCTGTGTGTGTGTGTGTGTGTGTGTGTGTGTGTTTCCAGCTCCCTCTGCAGATGAACTAGCTTTTAGACGCTTCGCAACACATACCTTGGCTATTGCCAGCTATTGTCTTACGAGTGATGTCACCCGCCTAGAAGTATGCCTCTGACAGCGCTGTGCTCAGTAAACTCGGTAGCGCGCTCTGTAAATGCTTCATACTGTAGTGAGTTCATGTAGATAGGCGTAGGTTCGACTCCTGGCCCTTCCGTGTGTGTGTGTGTGTTTCCAGCTGCCTCTGCAGATGAACATGCTTTTAGACGCTTCGCAACACATACCTTGGCTATTGCCAGCTATTGTCTTACGAGTGATGTCACCCGCCTAGAAGTATGCCTCTGACAGCTGTGCTCAGTAAACTCGGTAGCGCTCTGTAAATGCTTCATACTGTAGTGAGTTCATGTAGATAGGCGAGGTTCGACTCGGCCCTTCCGTGTGTGTGTGTGTGTGTTTCCAGCTGCCTCTGCAGATGAACATGCTTTTAGACGCTTCGCAACACATACCTTGGCTATTGCCAGCTATTGTCTTACGAGTGATGTCACCCGCCTAGAAGTATGCCTCTGACAGCGCTGTGCTCAGTAAACTCGGTAGCGCGTTCTGTAAATGCTTCATACTGTAGTGAGTTCATGTAGATAGGCATAGGTTCGACTACCGGCCCTTCCGTGTGTGTGTGTGTGTGTTTCCAGCTGCCTCTGCAGATGAACATGCTTTTAGACGCTTCGCAACACATACCTTGGCTATTGCCAGCTATTGTCTTACGAGTGATGTCACCCGCCTAGAAGTATGCCTCTGACAGCGCTGTGCTCAGTAAACTCGGTAGCTGCTCTGTAAATGCTTCATACTGTAGTGAGTTCATGTAGATAGGCGTAGGTTCGACTCCCGGCCCTTCCGTGTGTGTGTGTGTGTGTGTTTCCAGCTGCCTCTGCAGATGAACATGCTTTTAGACGCTTCGCAACACATACCTTGGCTATTGCCAGCTATTGTCTTACGAGTGATGTCACCCGCCTAGAAGTATGCCTCTGACAGCGCTGTGCTCAGTAAACTCGGTAGCTGCTCTGTAAATGCTTCATACTGTAGTGAGTTCATGTAGATAGGCGTAGGTTCAACTCCCGGCCCTTCCGTGTGTGTGTGTGTGTGTTTCCAGCTGCCTCTGCAGATGAACATGCTTTTAGACGCTTCGCAACACATACCTTGGCTATTGCCAGCTATTGTCTTACGAGTGATGTCACCCGCCTAGAAGTATGCCTCCGACAGCGCTGTGCTCAGTAAACTCGGTAGCGTGTTCTGTAAATGCTTCATACTGTAGTGAGTTCATGTAGATAGGCGTAGGTTCGACTCCCGGCCCTTCCATGTGTGTGTGTGTGTGTTTCCAGCTGCCTCTGCAGATGAACATGCTTTTAGACGCTTCGCAACACATACCTTGGCTATTGCCAGCTATTGTCTTACGAGTGATGTCACCCGCCTAGAAGTATGCCTCTGACAGCGCTGTGCTCAGTAAACTCGGTAGCGTGTTCTGTAAATGCTTCATACTGTAGTGAGTTCATGTAGATAGGCGTAGGTTCAACTCCCGTCCCTTCCGTGTGTGTGTGTGTGTTTCCAGCTGCCTCTGCAGATGAACATGCTTTTAGACGCTTCGCAACACATACCTTGGCTATTGCCAGCTATTGTCTTACGAGTGATGTCACCCGCCTAGAAGTATGCCTCTGACAGCGCTGTGCTCAGTAAACTCGGTAGCGCATTCTGTAAATGCTTCATACTGTAGTGAGTTCATGTAGATAGGCGTAGGTTCGACTCCGGCCCTTCCGTGTGTGTGTGTGTGTTTCCAGCTGCCTCTGCAGATGAACATGCTTTTAGACGCTTCGCAACACAAACCTTGGCTATCAGCGGCCATTCCTTTACGGATGTTGCCACCCACCTGTACATGTGCCTCTGCTGGTGGTGTGCTCGGTGGTCCACGTAGCTTATTCCATACCTGTGTCGTACGTTTGTGCGTTTGGGTATGTTGGGGTGTGGTCAAACACCATGCCTGCCACATGTGTGTGTGTGTCCATGCTCCCAGCTGCATGGGTTCATACGGTATTGCCTTGTGGTTTACGCAGAACACACCTATCCTGCCGCCATCCCTGTGTTTCTGGATGGTGGTACGCAGTTCGTGTACTGCTTGTGTGTCTGTTGTGGTCGGCGACCGCCGTAGCGTGATCTCCACGCACCATGCTATGGTGTGGTGGGGTGATGCTGTGTACATTACACACCCGGCCTGCCACATGTGTCCGCCTGTATCTCTGTCATTGTATATCTACGCACCTATGTTGTGGCCGCATTGCTGCTCTAGCATGGACGGCTGTCTTTCCCATGTATCGCATATTTGCACGGCTGACACATATGACTGTGGTACGCTGTGTATCCACTCATTGTCCATGCACTGTCCGTATTCCAGAACACCGTATTGACATCTGCTGGATATCGTGACAGACAGCTATCCTTGCTGTCCTGACAGTGTACCCGTACACGCCATACACCTTGTGTGTACTTGGCTAGTTATGGTGTGTGTATGTCTACCTGTGCTGTATGCATGGCCGTGTGTGTGTCCCGCTACAGCCATCTGTGCATGTGTCGCCACCATGGGTAATCCTTGTGGACCGCTGTTTCATGTGCACGTCTGCACATACCTGCAGACCGTACTACCCCTCCTACGGCTGCGGACTTAGATCGACTGCTGCCCTAGGCTGTAGGGCTCCTTGGCGCCCACCACCACAGCACATGGTGCCCCCATCTTGGTATACCTACATGACACACCTACTAGACAGGTGGCCCTACTAGTGCGGCGCCCTGGCCAGCCGCAGGATTGCCGTATGCCTACGGCCGGATGTGGGCACATCACAAGGCATACGTCTACATTCGGTGTTTTACGACGTCCAGGTTGTAATACCAGAGGGGGGACCTCATCAGCTATGCTATAGAATGCGGATCTATTTGGATTAGTAGGTGGAGGGTTGGCCACACACCAGGGCTGACCGATGGAACACTGATGAGGCCTCTTTTGAGAGGCAGGTGGAGCAAGCCCCCGTAACAGTTTGTAGTTTAGGTACAGATGTAGGGTTAGCACACATTTGTCCACTCTTTCAGTTCTGTACCGCTGTATTACAGTGATATGCTATGCATATCTGCCATATACATTGTTAAATCATTGAATGATGAGTATTCGACATAGTACAATATCATATGATACATGTGTTAATAGGATGCCTTCTGAGGTGTTAACATATGTGTGTGTGGTTAACATTGCGTCTGTGCTTTCTATGCTGTGGTTACATGTTCATTGTTTGCACAGAAAGTAACACATGGAAGTGTAAGGGGGGATATATAAAGCCTGGACGCGTCTATGTTATGTGTACGCCTCACGGAGCCTACGGGTGATAGCGCTTACATGTCTATGGAGTAACCTTTGGATACCACATGTGACCTGTCGTGGACGAAACGTCTACGTTGACTGTTTCATCTACCTATGTGTGTCGTGCTTTGTGTGCCATAAGGTGCCAGCGGGTCTTTGATGTGGATTATGTGTATTCCATGGTCAATTGACATTAACACTATTACTTCACCGAAGGATGTTCTTCATTGGTGGGGACGCCATAGTTTGACCATCGTATGGCTTTCCTAGCTGACGTTGATATTGTGCCATTGGTATGTGTTCCACAGGTCACCCATTTCTTCCGCGGTACGGGAGCGTGTGATCCCCATTCCGGTGCTGGCAGATTGACAGCTGTGTACGCCGGTATTCGCACAGCGGTCTGGCTTTGTATGGGGAGTGTCTACTGGTTTCCCCATCTGTATTTCCTGTGTTATGCCTCACTGCAGCTGTGTGGTTACACCAGGTTCGCGGTTATGGGTGCCATCTTGGTCCTACGCTTGTCCATCCCTCGCGATTGTCTACTGGACACTGGTATGGAGCAGTACACATTTCACACCTGCATTTCGCATTAGCCGGTGGATGCTTTGCACTATCAGTGGGGAGTAAGGCACGTGCTACTCCCACATCCCTCCCACGGTGCGGGACAACGTATTATCTGCCAAACAACACCGAGCCCGTTACTGCATACCCAGGATCCCATGGCTGCAGCCCTCGACGGTACCCATTACACATCCAGCATGTGTGCGGAATGGGATGTGGACGCACCTCTATGGACTCTACAATATGGGAATATCTGTACATATGTCCCGCATTCCGTGGACAGCTGTCGCCAACCCTGAACACGCTGGGGTGCATATGTCTGGCTGTACCGTGACACGGCTGTCAGTTATTTCAGGTCTCCCGATCGCGGCTGGTTGACATTGCGTACGGATGAATCTCTGGGGTCCTACTATGAACACCATTGTGCATATGTACAGTGTAGACCTTGTTGGACTGTGTCCATCTGGCTAGTGGGTTTGACCGCTGCTGTATGTTCCCCAATCGCGGATGTGTGGTTGCTACCCATATTATGTAGTGCTACGCTGACCAGGGTATTCTAAACTGAAACCGATGGTGTAGATCCAATGATGCAGGCTAGAGAAGCTTTAGGTCATCCTCCAATGTCCCATTAGGATATGTCCGCCACAGTATTGTCAAACGGACACAACCAAAGAATGTAGATCCTATTAATTCATTGACGGATGTTCTTCATAAGCGTGAACGCCATAGTGTCAGGATCCTATGACTTTCCCACTTAACGTTGTTGGTGTGCCGTTAGTATGTGTTCCGCAGGTCGCCCATTTGTTCCGCGGTATGGTAGCGAGTGATCCCCATTCACCTTCTAGCAGATTGGGTGCTGTGTACGCCGGTATTCGCACGGCGGTCTGACATCGTATGTGGAGTCTCTACTGTAGTCCCTATCTGTATTCCCTGTGTTGTGCCTTACCACAGCTGTGTGATTCCACCAGGTTTGCAGTTATGGGTGCCATCTTGGCCGTACGATTGTCCATCCATGGGAACTGTCCAATGGACACTGGTATAGTGCTGTACACATTTCACAGCTGCATTTAGCATTCTCCAGTGGGTGATTTGCATAATTAGTGCGGAGTAACGCATGTGCCATACCCACATCCCTCACACGGGATCATCTGCCAATCAACACCGAGACCCATTTCTGCATACCCACGATCCCATGGCTGCAGCCCTCGACAGTACCCATTGCACATCCTCCACGTGTGCGGGAATGGGATGTGGACGCACCTGTATGGACTGGACAATCTGGGGATTCATGTGCATATCACCTGCAGTTCATGGACAGTTGTCATTAACCTTGGACACGCTGGTGGTGCATATATGTAGCTGTGCCGTAGTCACGGCTGCCACTTCATCTGGGTCTCCTGCTCCAAGCAGGTTGCATTGCGTACGGATAAATTTTTGGGTCCTACAATGGACACCAGTGTGCATATGTAAAGTGTAGAACATATTGGACTGTGTCCATCTGACCAGTGTGTTTGACTGCCGCTGCATGTCCAGCAGTCACGGATGTCTGTTTGAGTACCCATATTATGTAGTGCTACGTAAACCGGGTCTTCCGCCACTGAACCCAAATGGTGTAGTTCCCATGATGCAGGCTAACAATTGCTTTAACTAATCCGCAGATATCCCATTGGGACATTCCCGCCTCTGTATTGTCACATTAACACGAAGAAACCATGTAGATCCTATTGATTCATTGCAGGATGTTCTTTATATGTGTGTACGCCATAGCTTAAACATCCTATACCCTTTCTAGTTGACGTTGTTGGTGTGCCATTAGTATGTGTTCCGCAGGTCGCCCATTTGTTCCGCGGTATGGCAGCGAGTGATCACCATTCACTTGCTGGCAGATTGAGTGCTGTGTACGCCGGTATTCGCACGGCGGTCTGACTTTGTATGTGGAGTCTCTACTGTAGTCCCTATCTGTATTCCCTGTGTTTTGCCTTACTACAGCTGTGTGATCCCACCAGGTTTGCTGTTATGGGTGCCATCTTGGCCGTTCCATTGTCCTTCCATGGGAACTGCCTACTGGACACTGGTAGACAGCTGTACACATGTCATAGCTGCATTTAGCATTCTCCGCTAGATGATTTGCATTATTAGTGGGGAGTAACGCATGTGCTATACCCACATACCTCCCACGGGGCGGTACGACGGATTATCTGCCAATCGACACCGAGCCCCATTTCTGCATACCCACGATCCCATGTCTGCAACCCTCGACGGTACCCATTGCACATCCTCCATGTGTGCGTGAATGGGATGTGGACGCACGTCTATGGACTCGGCAACCTGGGGAGTCCGATCCATATGTCCTGCATTTCATGGACACTTGTCATCAACCTTGAAAACGCTGGTGGTGCACATATGTAGCTGTGCCGTAGTCACGGCTATCAGGTCTTCTGGGTCTCTAGATCGCCGCCTGTTCACATTGCATACGGATAATTTTTGGGTCCTACAATGGACACCAATGTGCATATGTCAAGTGTAGAACGTATTGTACTGTGTCCATCTGGCCAGTGGGTCTGACTGCTGCCGTATGTTCAGCAATCACGGATGTCTGTTTGAGTACCCATATTATGTAGTGCTACGTAAACCGGGTTATCCGCCACTGTACCCAAATGGTGTAATTCCAATGTTGCAAGCTAACAATTGCTTTCACCAATCTGCAGATATCCCATTGGGACATTCCCGCCTCTGTATTGTCAACTTTACACGAACGAAACATGTAGATCCTATTAATTCATTGAAGGATGTTCTTTATATGTGGGTACGCCATAGCTTAACCATCCTATAACCTTCCTAGTTCACGCTGTGGGTGTGCCATCAGTATGTGTTCCGCAGGTCGCACATTTGTTCCGCGGTATGCAAGCGAGTGATCCCCATTCACTTGCTGGCAGGTTGAGAGCTGTGTACGCCGGTATTCGCACGGCGGCCTGACATTCTATGTGGAGTGTCTGCTGTACTCCCTAAATGTATTCCCTGTGTTCTGCCTTACTACAGCTGTGGGATTCCGCCAGGTGTGCAGTTATGGGTGCCATCTTGGCCGTATGTTTGTCCATCCATGGTATAGTGCTGTACACATTTCACAGCTGCATTTAGCATTCTCCGGTGGGTGATTTGCATAATTAGTGCGGAGTAACGATATGCCATACCCACATCCCGCACACGGGCGGACAACGGATCTTCTGCCAATCAAGTCCGACACCCATTTCTGCATACCCACGATCCCATGGCTGCAACCCCCGACAGTACCCATTGCACATCCTCCATGTGTGCGGAATGGGATGTGGACACACATCTATGGACTGGACTATCTGGGGATTCCTGTGCATATGTCCTGCATTTCATGGACAGTTGTCATCAACCTTGAACACGCTGGTGGTGCATATATGTAGCTGTGCCGTAGTCACGGCTGTCACATCATCTGGGTCTCCCGATCGCAGCCGGTTGACATTGTGAACGGATAAATTTTTGGGTCCTACAATGGACACAAATGTGCATATGTAAAATGTAGAACATGTTGGACTGTGTCCATGTGGCCAGTGATTGTGACCGCTGCTGTATATTCCCATTCGCGGATGTGTGTTTGACTACACATATTATGTTGTGCTACGAAACCCATGTTCTACTACGATTAACCCAAATGGTATTGATGTACTGCTGCAGGTTGGCAACTGCTTCAAGTAATCCTCAGACAGCCCAGTAGGACATATACGCCACTGTATTGTCAATATGACACAGCCAGAACATGTGGACCCTATTGATTCATTGACGGATGTTCTTTATAAGCGGGAACGCCAGTGTTTCAACATCCTATGACCGTCCGAGTTGACGTTGTTGGTGTGCCATTGGTATGTGTTCCACTGGTCGCCCATGTGTTCCGCAGTATGGCAGCGAGTGATCCCCATGTTGTTGCTGGCAGATCGAGTGCTGTGTACGCCGGTATTCGCACGGCCGGCTGGATTTCTATGGGGGGTGTCTACTGTAGTTTCCATCTGCATTTCCTGTGTTATGCCTTACTGCAGCTGTGTGATTCCACCGGGCTTGCAGGTATGGGTGCCATCCTGGTCGTAGGCCTGTCCATCCATGGGGATTGCCTACTGGACACTGTTATGGCCTGTACACATTCCACACCTGCATTTAGCATTATCCGTGGATGCTTTGCATCATTAGTGGGGAGTAGGTCATGTGCTACACCCACCCCTCCCACGGGGCGGGACAACGAATTATCTGCCAAACAACACCGAGCCCCATTTCTGCATACCCAAGATCCCATTGCTGCAACCATCGATAGTACCCATTACACATCCATCATGTGTGCGAGACTGGGATGTGGACGCACATGTATGGACACGTCGATCTGGGGATTTCTGTTCATATGTCCTACATTTCATGGATACCTGTCATCAACCTTAAACACGCTGGCGGTGCATATGTCTAACTGTGCCGTAGTCACGGCTATCGCATCATCTGGTGGTCGGAAACGGCTGGATGGAGTTCTGTTAGAATGTATTTTTGGGTCCTACAATGGACACAAATGTGCATATGTAAAGGTAGATGTTGCTGGACTGTGTCCAACTGGCCAGTGGTTTCGACCGCTGCTGTATGTTCGCCAATCGCGGATGTCTGTTTGACCACCCATTCTACGTGGTGCTACGTAAACCAGGTGTTTTAGAACTGTGAATAACTGGTGTATATCCAAAGATGCAGGTTAGCAACTGCTTTACATAAATCTCAGACGTCCCAATAGGACATATCCGTCACTGTACTGTCAACATAACACCACCGAAACATGTTGATCCCCTATGTATTCATTGAAGCATGTCTTCTTTATAGGTGGGAACGCCATAGCTTACATATCCTAGTTGACGTTGTTGGTGTGCCATTAGTATGTGTTCCACAGGTCGCCCATCTGTTCCGCTGTATGGTAGCGAGTGCTCCCCATTATGTTGCTGGCAGATCGAGTGCTGTGTACGCCGGTATTCGCACGGCGGTCTGACTTTGTATGGGGAGTGTCTACTGTACTCCCTATCTGTATTTCCTGTGTTATGCCTTACTGCAGCTGTGTAATTCCACCAGGTTTCCAGTTATAGGTGCCATCTTGGTCGTACACTTGTCCATCCATGGGAATTGCCTACTGGACACTGATATAGGGCTGTACACATTTCACACCTGCTTTTAGCATTATCCGTGGATGCTTTGCATCATTAGTGGGGAGTAAGGCACGTGCTATACCCACATCCCTCCCACTGGGCGGGACAACGGATTATCTGCCAAACAACACCGAGCCCCATTTTTGCATACCCAGGATCCCATGGCTGCAACCCTCCACGGTACCCATTACACATCCTTCATGTGTGCGGGATGTGGATGCACTTCTATGGACACGACAATCTGGGGATTTCTGTTCATATGTCCTGCATTTCATGGACAGTTGTCATCAACCTTAAACACGCTGGTGGTGCATATGTCTAGCTGTGCCGTAGTCACGGCTGTCACACCGTCTGGGTCGATCGCAGCTGGTTGATATTGCGAATGGATCAATTTTTGGAGTCCTACAATGGACACCGATGTGCATATGTAAAGTGTAGAACGTGTTGGACTGTCACCATCTGGCCAGTGGTTTTGACTGCTGCTGTATGTTCCCCAATCGCGGATGTCTGTTTGACTACCCATATTATGTATTACTTGGCCTATCTATATCCACGTGCCAGTAAGCGGAAATACAGCAAACCTTGAGTCCTGGTCATCTTCATAAAAGACATTATTGAACATATATCAGGCCAAAACAGACAATGACAAGAACGATACACTCCACAGTCAAAAGATACTGAGCTCTTTCACCCACTAACATGGGGCATCGTCGGAGTACAAAATACATTAGATAGTCGTCCCTTATACACTTCCTTCAGAGTCAGTTTAAAGTCAATTAATCAATAAACCTGCTCATAGTTAAGTGGACAGTGCTCCAAGTCTTGATGATAACGTGACATATACAAATCAGTGTTGCATACATTACTTAATGGAAACAATAATACAACAACAATGTGTTAATATAACTACAATATTGATCAATACAATCAGTATATTGAAACATAGTTGATAATTGTTGTGAGTAAACCTTAGAATGTAGTGTGTTGATCATGATATTGTATATCAATGTGTATAATTGTTGCATTACGATTCCAAAGCATGGAATCAATAAGTACAATTAAAGCATATTTTGTATAAATATGAATGTAAATAAGAGTCACAATGTTACATATGAATATGACTGTATTATAACTATATCAATATGAAATGGAATAAACTGTAGTTGTTTACATCTTGTTTTCAAGTGACAAATCTATGTCCATGCGTCATATATACGGGCCGTCGGACTGCTGTGTGTAGATATATACATGTGAACCCCTCGTTTCATACCTTTCTTTGTTACTGTCTGTGGATTACCTGTGTACACACATCAATTACCATGCCATACCTTTCCACTGTACAGGTTCTGGCATGGTGTATGGCTGGTTGGCCCTTAATCTTGCTGTGTGTTACATTGACCAGTGTCTATCTGGCAATTCGCTGGCGTGTCATGTGTGACCTTCTTGCTTCTTTAGAGACCTGATCCCATAATTGTGACGTGCTTCCACTGGCCATATATCTGTCTGTCATCTGGGATCTGTGTGTAACCAGTCCTTTCAGGACACTTTCTATTGTTGTTCTTTTTTGGTTACATATATGAGTACTTTGGTATGTTGTGCTATTATTGTGTGTGGAGCATTTCTCCACGGGCCTCTGCTGACACTGGACATATATCCAGCTAGCCTAGCCCGGTCAACAAGTGTGAGCCAACTGAACGCAATTCGTATGGGGGCACCTTCTGACAAGTGGGTCGGGTTACTGATGCATAACCGTCATCAATCCATACTACTAACACATACGTTATTCTATCCACATTCTATGTTTGTCTCATCACATAGCGTGTGTTTCTCACTATTTCTAACGGTACTTTACATGGCATTGCCCGATTCCATACTTTCAGAGGCTGACATTTTTGAGACATGTCTGGTTGACGTGGAGGACACATCCTTAACCTGCCCTGCTTCGAGTGGATCACACACGCACACGCGCACTTGCATTTCCTAATTGTGGGTTACGCGCAGGCGCACATGCATATCCGTATTCTGTTTACATATGTTTACTGGGTCTGTGTGGTTACGTGGTCTGTGTTAGTTGTGACTATTCCGGTAACATATCTCTGATCCGGTTGACGGACGTGTGCGGAACGCACGTACACCTTTATACATGTAACAGTCTTTGCAGCATGGACGCATTACGTATCGCTCACATTTATATGTTCTATAGTCGTAATTCAAACGGGACTGCATTCACATTTGCCGGTTACTGTGACCACTACACGTTAGCTGTTCAGTGTCATTAATATGCATACCCATGGTACTTAGCTACATTTACATATCCCCACCCCCCCCCCGCACTCACGCACGTCACAGGCATCCATTCTCCTGCTGGGAAAGGTGCGGTACTACATGTTAAACATTCCTTATTCCCTCCCGCTCATGGCCCAGGATGCATATGTCGTGACCGCAGGGATGTTCAGATCACAGGGGCTTATATCCCCTATGCATACAGGCCTTCGATTGTCAGGGTGTTCCTGTGGTGCTTTGGGTTTGGTCTTGTCCGCCCAGTGTACAGAACTGCCCTGACCGTGTACGAATGTTAGATGAGTCACACGGGCACGGTTTGTCCGTGTCTATGATACCATGCCCCCCCCCCATTATTCCTAACCGTGTGCGCTGATTGGCCGGCGTACCCGTTGTAGATCTTGTTATAGTAACTGCACGCGGTCTGGTCGAACGGACCTATTTCCATTACTAACTCTCGGTATTTATAACCTGTCTCGCTATATTACATGGGTTTAACATTGCGTGACGGCTTTCACTGAGCCACGGACATGTCCGTTGCTTAGTTTGGGCCAGTCCTGCTCTGCTACACACATTTAACATGGCGGAACATGTTGAACAGCTCAGCAACGGGGACATCGGGCTCTCCGTCGCTGTTTAGTATTGAATCGCTATGTTGACTTTGTTTCACAGAGCGAGACAGTGTCGACATTGGTAACGGACATCTCGCGCAGTACGTCCGCACCGCCGCGGGTGCCGTATGTCTGCGTTTCGGCGGTGGACAGGCATTATGCTGTGCCATTATGTCTGGGAATATATGGTTTCTTTCCATAGATGATATGGCATACTAGCAATGACCCGCGTCTGGGTGTGGGTACTGCTGTATTTACCCACGGCAAGAGTGGCCTTAGGTCAAGTGGTGCCCTAGGCAGAAGGACTCCATGGTGCCACCGCCACATCACCCGCTACCCCCGTCCTGGTCTACCTACACCAAATAAAGGCTGGAAAGGTGCCCAGAGTAGAGCGGCACCCTAGGCGGCTGCCTAGTTGGCCTATGCCTAAGGCCGGCTATGTGTGTGGTCCCTCGGGCGTCGGACTCGGGAACGCACCACGTCTGCCATGGGTATATCTAGCATTACCCACATCTGGGCGTGGTTTATTGCTATGATGTTCCATGTGTACGGACACGTGTGTTTGGACAGTAGAAAAACAACGAGGCAGGATTCACCAAACGCGATTTATTCTTGGAAAAATACAAAAAAACTCTGACGTCTCGGCCTTCGCCTTCCAGGAGTATGACACAAATGAAAACCACTAGGTCTTATATACAGGTTAAACCAATTGTATAATTAATTAAACAATCCATATATTAAGAATCAATTACTTAGACAGCATTCTCCAGTTAAAGTCTTCATTAAGACCATTTGGATATAAAGTTTTAAACTTTAAAATATAAACAGTTTCCTTATATAATAATAACTGTTTAATTCTAAACATATCTACATCATTATTGGATACTTGCTCCAAAATTGAAGCTTTAAGCAACCTTTCATCACTATTGTGTTTTTCAAAAAAATGCTGGGCCACAGGGCTCTCATTCTTCACATTAACTATGTCTCTGACATGCTCCAATAGTCTCACTTTGAAAGGTCTTTTCGTCTCCCCAATATAAAACTTTTGACAGGGACATGATAATGCATAAACTACACCTTCTGTTTTGCAATTAAAACAGCCCTGAACATTAAAAGGAATGCCATTTATATGATTAAAACTACAAATAACAAAGCTACATGCCTTACATTTCCCACACTGATAAGTTCCCTTTAATCTAACTTGTGTGTGGTCCCTCGGGCGTCGGACTCGGGAACGCACCACGTCTGCCATGGGTATATCTAGCATTACCCACATCTGGGCGTGGTTTATTGCTATGATGTTCCATGTGTATGGACACGTGTGTTTGGACAACCTACAATAGCTTCTGCTATTGGCATACAATGCTGTGGGTGGTGCCGGTTACCATACATATGCCTTTCTCAAAAGCCAAATTCACACTTCTGAACACTACTGTGGTCTCCTTTAAGGCCCCTGAGCCAGTGGTAAACATTACTCAAACCACTGAATCACGTACATATGCCTTCCGCCAGCACCTACAGGACTGAATGGATCAGGCAATCCCATACAAAACTGAGACTCTTTGTACCAAAGCCAAGCATCCAGTCTGGTGGACCCCAGCCATGAACAAGCTCTACAACGACAGGAGGTAGCTACTACAAGATAGAGTGGAATACTTGTAAGGTAAGACACCCTTGCTCATTATATGTGAAGAACTACAAGCTGTCATGAAATCATCCAGGGGAAATTCAACAGAGAAATCAACAAGGACTCGACAGACAATCATAAGGCCTTCTTTAGCTATGTTGGACACCTGGGAGGACACTCCCAGATATGCTCAGACTGGGTTCAGAATGATGTGAAGATGACTGAACCTACACACATTGCCAACATAATGGCTGACAGGTTCGGTGCTAACTTCTCCCCCCCTCCCCCCCACATGGAGAGATATCTATACCAGAGGATTGTAGATCCTGGAACATCTGTAAAGCACAGGTGGGAAATGCTCTCTCCAAGGCAGTATACACAGCATCCATGGGACCAGATGGTGTCCCAGCTGTATACTCCATGAACTCAATGGGGTATTAAACCCACAGTTAGGACAGCTGTTTAATCTTAGCCTCACCTCAGGATACGTACCCAAGTAGTGGCACAAGGCGACTGTAGTCCCACTTCACAAGGATGGTGCCTCCACTGACCCTGGTAATTACCATCCCATTAGCTTGACAAGCCTTATCTGCAAAGCCATGGAGAAGGATCATAATGGAACTCATAGATAAAGACATAGGGGACTTGCATACTTTGGATCCAACCCAGTTTGGCTTGGTCAAAGGCAGATCATGCCTTTTAAACGTGTTTGACTTTTTAGGATCAGTCACCTAGGCCATTGATGAGGGTAAAGCAGTCCATACAGCCTACCTCGACCTGGCAAAGGCCTTCGACACAATACCCCCCTCAGGTATCATTGATAAACCCGTCAGCTTGAATGTAAATACATACATCGCCAGATGGGTTGCACCACATCGAAACATCCCTTTAGATCTATTACATTTAAGGAAGGATTTTCTTTCAAAAATACATTAGACAGTTGTAATAATCTACCATTGTATTTGTCATGATGATGATTTTGCCACCTGACACTTTTATGCCCTTCCCTCACTTTCTACTGTCATTATTTGTACATGTAATAGGTTCCGAAGAGGCTTGGTTCAATTATTAAATATAACATCTACTTGATGCGCACATTAGCTAGCCTTGCCTTGTTTTTGACTTATGTTCAGATTTCCGATTGTACAGTTTAGCTATTTAATACTACTGCTGCCCATAATGGTTAGGGCTGATTGTTTTCCAGCTTTTCAACATGTACGCCCGATCCTGTATTATTGCAGATTTTAGCTCTGTTTTGATTAGGGCACGTTTTATTTAGATGTGTATCCCTGCTATTTACTAATCTAAGTAACAATCATTTGTGAGTCAAGCTATTTATCCAAGCTGTTGTATTTTAGCAGAGGTGGGATTGTTATTGTTCTCAAAAATTCGGAATATTCATACCGACAACGCTTATTAAAGCGGGACTCATAAATATATATTTTTTTACAGTGTAGCGCAATTTTAGAGCCTTACTAGTCAATTGACTAGCTTTCATACAACTGATATGTTGCAGTATGTGCATTTGCTAGCTACATTACTTTTTAATTCTTCTTTTTAATGATTGTTTATTTAGTATTTGCATTTTTTCTTCGTAACCCTTAATTGGGTTTTACGCCTCTTAAGGTTGCTATGGACTTCTGTCTAATTTAGTAATGCACTTTAATTTGATAGGTTGATTTATTTTAAATGTATAGTATAAGAGATCTCCTTGTCATCTCGTGGTTGTCTGATGAAGGCGGGTTATTTGAATCTGCCGAAAGCGCTTACCATTATTTGGAGTTTTATCATTTGTATCGTATTTGGGTGATTAAATTTGAGTTTTCCAGCTCTCCTATCGTGTACAGTCCGTTCTTTCAGGAGTTCTTGTTTCTTGTTGTTTGGCATCGGACACACATCTGACACAGATATCCTTCAGAAGGGCCTCACAGATATGGATAACTGGTGCCAGAGACATGGCCTACAGCTAAATGCCAGGAAATGCATAGTCATACCCTTCGGGAAGAACAAGGTTACCCCTAGCTACCATATAGGTGGCAATCCACTGAGCACAGAGGGAGTTACCAGGGATCTGGGGACCCGGGTTGTCGGTAACCGTTCGTTCGACACACACGTTGCTAACGTAGTTAGGTAGACCTTCTACATTGCCCACCTGATCATGAAGGGATTCACATCTAGATCAGGGGAGGTCATTGTCCCCTTGTACTCATCACTCATTAGACCTATGATTGAGTACAATGCTCCGTTCAGAATGTATCTGACCCGACACCTGCAGCAGCTGGAAAGGCCCCAACAGTTCAGCGACAAATGGATGCAGGGTCTCAGGAATATGTGTTATGCTGACCGACTGAAAGGATTCCAGCTCTATTCAGTCGCATACCACTTGCCCAGAGGTGACCTGTGCCTGGCGTACAAGGCCATGTCGAACCCAGATTTGATGACTATGCTTCACCTAAAGAATCTAGATCCCTCAGAACCACAAGGGCAGGTGACGTACACCTTGACACTGTCATTAATAGAACATGCTGGTGGGACAGATTCATCACCCAGACACTCACTATGCTGTGGAACAACATCCCAGTACATGTGAAGCAGAGCACCTCGCTGGCCTTGTTTTAGTATTTTGACAAGGATGTCTGAATTGATTTATTTAACTAACCTTCTAAATGAATATTTACTTTACCACATTGTGAATCTTTACATTTCATTGATATATTTTACATTAGTCATAATCATAAGGTTTATCTCTATATATTATGGTTCATTTATATTACTAGGTGTCTCTAGTTCTTTTAATATATTGGCACAATCCCTAGAACATATATATGTAGCTTATACACTCAGACATTTGGAAAACATTATGTTGGTTCTTCTTTCATATATATACATATATTTTTATTTTTCTATGAAGAATATACTTTTTGAAGCAATGTCTGATTTACTCACTGTGTGGAATCTGTAACCCAAGTAAAGTTTTTTAGCTTGTTTGCCTTTAAGGCATTTAATTAATACATAGCACATCTAATTTACTGACCAATTAAGGGTTTTAAATGTAGTAGGTTGAACTGCATTGTATGTATTCTCAAGAAGTCTGCTTATGAAGCAGACGAAAAGCGCTTCAATAAACTATGGTGACTGCATTTAATTCCTGGTGGGCTCTGAGTGGTCACTGACCATTTCTACAGTACCTCATTTTTGCTTTGGACTTTCTCAGCTGGTTCTCTGTGTTTTTTGTATGGGGAATGTCAAGTGTAGTCCCTATGTGTATTACCTGTGTAATGCCTTACAGCGGCAGTGTAATTCCACCGGGTTTGCAGTTATGGGTGCCATCTTGGTCGTACGCTTGTCCATCCATGAGAATTGCCTACTGGACACTGGTATAGGGCTGTACACATTTCACACCTGCATTTAGCATTCTCCGGTGGATGCTTTGCATTATTAGTGGGGAGTAAGGCAGGTGCTACGCCCACATCCTCCCACGGGCGGGACAAAGGATTACCTGCCAAACGACACCGAGCCCTGTTTCTACATACCCAGGATCCCTTGACTGCAACAATCGACAGTACCCATTACACATCCTTCATGTGTGTGGGACTGTGATGTGGACGCACTTCTATGGACTCGGTACCCTGGGGATTTCTGTGCATATGTGCTGCATTTCATGGACAGCTATCATCAACATTGAACACGCTTACGGTGCATATGTGTAGCTGTGACGTGGTCACGACAATCGGTTCACGTGGGTGATGACGGAGGCTGGCACGCATTCCGTACGGGAAAATTTTTGGGTCCTACAATGGACACCAATGTGCATATGTAAAGTGCAGAGCTTGTCGGACTGTGCCCGTGTAGCCAGTGGGTTTGACTGCTGCTGTGTGTTCACCAATCGCGGATGTCTGCTTGACTACCCATAGTGTGTAGTGCTACGGAAACCATGTTTTCCGAGACCGGAACCAAATGGTGTACATCCAATGTTGCAGGTTAACAACCACTTTAATTAATCCCCAGAGGTCCCGGTTGGGAAGTATCGCCACTTTATTGTCGGAACGACACCTCCAGACTAGGTAAATCACGGGCACTTTAGCCCGGTCTTACCGGCCATTTGCAAGTGTAATTAGTAGACACGTGTCAATACATGTATGATAATACATATTGTCATGCCGGGTTAATCTATGTTATTTGGACAATGGCTTCTGCTATTGACATCCGTTGCTGTGGGTGTTGCCGGTTACCATACACATGGCTTTCTCAAAGGCAGAATTCACAATTATGAACACTACTGTGGTCTCCTTTAAGGACCCTGAGCCAGTGGTCAACAGTACTGCAGCCACTGCATCACTTACATATGCCGCTCTACCGGTACCTACAGGACTGCATGGATCAGGCATTCCCTTACCCAACTGTGGTTCATTGTACCAATGCCAAGCATCCAGTGTGGTGTACCCCAGCCATACACAAGCTGTACAATGAGAGGAGGTGGCTACTACAAGGCGGAGCAGACACCTTGTGAGGTATGACACCCTTGGTCATTATATGTGTAGAGCTACAGGCTGTCATGACATGGTCCGGGGCACGTTCCACAGATATATCTACATGGACCTGGCTGACAATCATACAGCCTTCATTTGCTATGCTGGACACCTGGGAGGTCACTCCCACATATGCTCTGACTGGGTTCACGATGATGTGGAGTTTACTCAACATACACACATTGCCAAAATACGGGCTGACAGGTTCGGTGAGGACATCTCCACACCCCCCCCCCACATGAAGAGATGTCTGTACCGGCGGTTTGTGGTCCCCAAATGTTCTGTGACGCACGGGTGGGACATGCTCTCTCCAGGGTAGTGAACATAGCATCCATGAGACCAGCTGGTGACCCGACTGTGTACTCCACGATCTCATTGAGGAATTAGACCCACAGTTAGGACAGCTGTTTCTTTGTAGCCTCACCTCGGGTAATGTACCCGGGTTGTGTCGCACGGCAACTGTAGTCCCACGTCACAGGGCCAATGCCTCCACTGACCATGGTTATTACTGTCCCATTACCATGAGGAGACCTATCTGCAAAGACATGGGAAGGGATCATACTGCGGCTCGTAGATGAAGGCATAGGGGACCTGCATACATTGCATCCAACACGGTTTGGCTTGGTCAGGGGCGGTTCATGCGTTTAAAGCATCATTGACGTTTTCGGGACAGTCACCGAGGCCATTGATGGGGGTCTAGCAGTCCATACAGCCTACCTCGACCTGGCAAAGGCCTTCAACACATTACCCCCCTCAGGTATCATTGATAAACCCATCAGCTTGGATGTGAACACGTACATCGCAGGATGGGTTGTAAACTGGCTATGTGACACGGCCCACGCGGTCATAGTTGCTGGCAGCATGTCGGACCTGCTGCCTGTCGCAGGCGGTGTCCCACGGGGCTCTTCCCTCGGTCCACTCCTCTTATACATCTACATTTCCACAGTACAGGCACACACAGGGGTGTTATGGGTGACATTGTTTGTAGATGACTGCGAAACAGGTGCCATAGTGGGACGGACATCTGACACGGATATCCTTCAAAGGGGCCTCCCAGATATGCATATCTGCTGTCAGGGACATGGCCTACAGCTAAATGCAAGGTAATGCAACATCATACCTGTCGAGGAGTACTAGGTCACCCTGTCCAGCATATGGGTGGCAGTCCACTGAGCGCAGGGGTGATTACCAGGGATCAGGGGACAGAGGTTGTGGGTCACCATTCGTTCAACACACACGTTGCTATTGTGGTTCGGTGGGACTTCTACATTGCCCACCTGTTTGTGCAGGGATTCACATCTAGATCAGGGTAGGTCATTGTCTCCTTGTACTCATTACGTGTTACACCTATGATTGACTACATTGCCCCATTCGGAGGGTATCTGACCCGACACCTACAGCAGCTGGGAAGGCCTCATAGGTTAATTGTCATACAGATGCAGGGTGTCATGGATTTGTGTAATGCTGCCCCACTTGTAGGACCCCTGCTCCATTCGGTCACATACCTGTTGTTCAGTGTTGCCCTGTGCCTGACATACGAGGCCATGTTGACCCATATGTCATGTCTATGCTTCACCTACTGTATCTACATCCCTCGGAACCACAAGGGCAGGTGACGTGAACCTTGACGCGGTCATTAATAGGATGTGTTGGAGTGACACATACGTCACCCAGACACTCACTATGCTGTGGATCTACATCACAATACATGTGAGGCAGAGATCCTTGCTAGCCTTGTTCGGGGGTATGTTGTCCGTTGGATGGGGGATTGCAGATATAGGTCAGGAATTACATCATTATCACTGCTTGACAGAGGTATGGCAATATCATAAGCATTTTATCTCCGGACCGGAAGGTTGGCAAAGGAATCCTAACTATGGTGTAGGGTTATGGCTGAACTTGGGTAGATAGCCTACCCTGTACCTATGGACCTATGAACCTATATTCATAGTTTGTCCCATTTACACTTGTCTATCCCCTATCCTCTTTCTCATGTGTATATTTCTGTGGCACGTGATTGTCCTCTGTATTACCTGCAGGTATGCTGTCTACAGTGCACATACGTCACGGTTGATTACAGTGTATCTGTGTCCCTACCACTGTGATACTGAGGACTACCACACATCCTTCACAACATTACATGCATATGTCCATTCTATTCTTCTTTGGCCTATGGGGGGGTGTTAAGGCAACGGTTACACATGTCCCTGTTTGTGCACGCTTCATGGTGGTGTTTGACCAGCCTCTGTTGCGGTCGTGGGTTGGACGGTAGTGTTGCTGTGTGTTTGGCATGTGTTTTCATTGCTGGTACATCTGTGGGAGGTGTGGTTGGCACATGTTCCTCTTTGCAGGGAGCCCCATCCTGGGGTTTTGTGTCACGCATCTGCACTTGGCACGTGCCATATGTCCTGTGCTATTCCCACAGTCGTGTATGCCTTCATGCATTACTACTGCGTGTTACTGGCTGTTTGTATGTGGTACACATGGTGATTGTGGTGGTTGGCTTGACCTATTCCCATGCTAGGACATACACATCTGTCAATTACGTTGTTTAAATCAGACTGTAACACTCATTAGGCTTTTCAAAATGACAGTCAATAACACAGGAAGCTCAGTTTCACAACGTTTTAATAGTGTGCACCAGGAGGCAAATAACTATGCAGTACAAGTATAGAGTTTTGTCTGACTCTATACAAGAAACAGCTGTATGAGTATTGTGTTTACAATCAGCTTTTGTCCACCTTAATGATGTGGTCAGTCACAGGGCATTTACATCACTATAGTCCACAATATTGTATTCCTACAACGGTGCTAAGGTAATGCTTATTAAATGTTTTCCCATGAGAATAGCACAGCCTTGCAGGCACATAGTCAATTAGAATGTCCTTCTGTAAATTCTGCTCTGTCAAGGTTCCAAGCCTGTTCGGATACAATAGTCAGTTCATTTCCTACTAGGTTCCTTTGTCTCTCTGGTGAGCAGCTGTACTCTATCTTTGATAGAGCTCACAAGGCCATCCTCCTCAGTGGAAGGATGAAAAATATACATGTACATACATTTATTATTCTCTAACCCAGCAGATAATTAATGCTGAATGACATACGCCTGTTGAACTGGTTACTGCCAGGGTCAGGGTTCGCTCACACTGCAGCTACACTACAGGCAATTACATGCATGATAAGTTCTACTGCCATATTGTAAAATGGAATAATATGCATTATACACTATTTGCTTCTAAACTAGCACGTCATATATGTTTAAATATGTATTTTTCTAACATTCTCCCTCCTTTGATTGCTTCTATTCTATCCAGAAACATATACAACATTATTTCATTCCCTAGCCTCTTCCTCTCTGGAACGTTTAACTAGGCAAGTCATTTGTTGTACATTTCAGAAAGGATTTCATTTGGTATTAACAAATCCCACTCCAGGTCTTGATACATAGTCTCGGTTACAGATACATCAACAGAGTCCCTGACTAATACTTTCATACAAGGTATCCCGCAACAGACACATGCTCCCAATATGAGCAGAACAACACAAATGGCAATCAAGATATTCAGTATGACTGAACCCCATCCACCAAATGGTTTCTGGAAATAGTTCGTCAGTGGGTTTGGGCCTGGTTCCGCCATGGCTGATACCTGCTGTATTACCTCTAGGTGGTCGTTGATTTCGTGCTTATTATGTGGTACTTAAACACAGCAGTCTTCTTTGATAAGCGTGCACGTACCACTTCTCGCCGCCAGGGTGCAGTCGTGAGCCATTACATTTTGTGGCACAACAGTTCTCATTGCATTCAGTTCATCAGTCACAAGTTCGAGAGCGAACAGTCACATTGCTCATTCCTTGACAACTTCCTCAGTTCCCTGATTGATTTCACTGCTCCATAAGCTGGGATTGTTCCAGCCCAGGATATAACACTGTCACTCAAGTCCATATGAGTCAATTTTCCTTTATCTCTTGCAGAAGAATGATTTTTCCAAACAGCTTCCATTTCACCCACTGGATTAGTAGGTTTCTCGACTGAGTTCCCAGTTCTTCGAGTTATATCTCTTACATTTTGTTTGCACTCCAGAGGCAATTCTGCAGTATGTCATATGGCTGGAGCCAGATAACCCAAAAAACAACTGCCGGACCAATTCTCAGGTAACCATTGATATGCTTTTTTCCCACAAACAAAATAACAATATTCTACTTTACTACTGATGCGGGTTAACTCTGCATGTAACATTTTCCTGTCTATAACAGACAACTGTTTATACAATTCAGGATGTTTCTGCACATCTTTCCACGTTGTTCTCATTAAGCTTAAATACAAATCATGAATGGTGCTACAACTAGTACTGTAATCTTTGGCTGTTATATGACATTTGTAAGACACAGTTATGTTACAATTACTCCCACCAACTTGGACTGTATCATGTTTGTGAAAACAAACAATTCCTTTTTGTGTAACAGGTAAGTACAGTGCCACTTTGTCCTGTGATCTCACAGAACCTGTATCAAAAGGTAAATATTCACAAGTCTCAATCTATCACCAAGGGGACAGCATACATCGGAAGTCCTCCATATGATGTAGGTATGGCAGTACAAACCCGGAAATTTGAAATGTTCATAGTCTGTACATGCACACGCGTCATGGCTAGGTATGTGTTGAGGTTTGGATGCCAATCTGTGGCCAGTTCATCACATCTCACTATTTGTATCTGTGTAGTTATATGCAGGAAAGATCCCAGCAAAAGTAAAGTCACCACAAACATGGTTAATAGGTGTATGAGCAGTAGGACAGTAAACCAATGTCTTTGGGGTTGCTTTGTATTGTTATACACTCTGCCCCGGGTGATTCTGTCTCTATGGTATATCGGCTACAACATGTAAATCAGACTGGATATTCTTTACCGGTTTGAAAAGGGTCAGGTGAACCCAGGACGACCTTTCTGCAAACTTTACTGCAGTAGGCGTTGCCAACAGTACCTGGTACGGACCTTCCCATGTTGGACTCGTCCGGTTACTTGTTTGGATAACAGTCAAACACACCCAGGATACTGGAGTCAGCTCTGCGTCCGGCTTCGCTTGCTCTTTATCTGAAAAAGAGTTTAACTGCAAAACAGTGTTATTGGTTAACAATCCTCTCATGTAACTGGCTAATGAGCCATCGACCTCCAGCTCTGCAGGCATGACAGCTTTCCACTGTGGCACATAATATGCCATTCCAAATACTACTCCAAAGGGAGTCAAACCCTTTACATTTGGAACTGTTGTCATGCTCAGCAATGCTAGAGGTAGACAGCAAATCCAATTCGTCTGGGTGTCACTCATCAACCTCCTCAACTTATTTCTCGAGATCCCATTGTACCTCGCCACCAGTCATGCTGACTGTGGGTTGTAATGCAATGATTATTCAAGGAAATCCCAAATAATCCCCCAGGTTGCTGGATTGTCTGGTTCACAAAATGTGTTCTATTGTCACTGTAACTTCTTTCCGGTATGCCAGATCTAGGGATACTTTATTTTACTGGGACCTTTGCTGCTGTTGCTGCATCCGGATTCCTGGTTGGAAATGCTTCTACCCATTTTGATAACATATGTATAATCACTAAACAATATTTCTTCCCTTCACATTTATTCAGCTGTATAAACTCCATACAAATAGTATGGAACGGATATGGTGGTGTAGGGAAACTCACTCGCTTTGGTTGAAATGCTTCCTGTGCATGATGTTTACTGCAAATATGACACGCTGCTCAAAATGTTTGTATGTGGTTCCTAATTCCGTATGTTAGGAATATTCTGTTAACCAACTGTACCATCCCCCCTGTTGAGACATGGCTCTACCCATGGCTCAACAAAGCCGCATATCTGAATAAATTAGACGTTAATATTGGCTTTCTCACTTTGGAGATGTACAGTCCGTCTTCAAGGATTGCTCCTCGTCTTACCCACGTCTGCTTTTCTGCTTTCGTAGTTGATGTTTGCATTGTTTCTAACATTTCTAAATGTAGAATCTCTGAGGATTGTCATTCCTCATTCAAAAAGACACTTTCTGAATGTGAGGCTGCTTGTTTTGCAGCTGCATCAGCTCGTGCATTACCTTTCCTAATCTTATCCTGTTGCTTTGTATGAGCTGCACATTTACAATTAGCTACTTTAGTGGGTAACTGAATGGGATCTAATAAAGTCAAGATCAATTGCGCATGATTAATCGGTTTACCAGTGGATGTTATCATTTCCCTATTCTTCCACTGCTGCGCATAAACATGCACTGTAGAGACAGCATACTGACTATCGGTATAAATGTCCACACATCTGTTTTTCGCTAGAGTGCAAGCACGTGTTAAAGCTATCAATTCTGCTGCTTGAGCAGACAAGTTATGCTGCAGGGGTTGGGCTTCTACAATCTCATTATCAATAACTACTGCATAACCTACTTGATTCTTTCCTGTAGGACTCTTTCTACATGATCCGTACACATAAACTGTCACCTCTGCATCATCTAAGGGTATATCAGTAATATCCTGTCTGGGTAAAGTTATTTGCTCCATTTCCTGTAGGCAACTGTGTGGTGTGCCATACACAGGTGTCGGATGTGACGTTGATGGGTTTAATGTTGTACAATGTTTAATCACCATATGAAGTTGACTCAGGGGTATGGTCAAACAAGAAAGATGTCTAGCACGGGTCAGGAATGCTATTTTCTCTTGCAGCAAAATTATCGCAACTGCATGAGGCACTCTCACAGTGAGAGGGTGGAATAATACCATTGATGCCGAGGCCTGTACTGCCATGGCTGCTGCAACAACTGCCTGTACACAATGTGGCAATGACCATGCCACTGGGTCCAACTGCGATGAGTAGTAAGCTATGGGGTGTTGCTTACTTCCATGCTGTTGCATCAAGACTGACGTCATATATCCCTGCTTACAATCTACAGTCTGAAAACATCTGTTATGATTATTCGGGAGACCTAAAACAGATGTTGAAGCTATCAATCATTTTAGTCTGCAGAAAGCTGTTTCTGCTACTGGAATCCAGTGTAGTATATCTTGTGCTGCCATAGGTGTATTAAAGATTAAAGCAGACAATAGAGCCGATTCAAAAGCATAGTTTGGTAACCAGCTTCGACAAAAGTTAGTCGGCCCAGGAAGGACATCATTCCCTTCTTGGTAGTTGGCTTGGGTGCTTGTGAAATTGCTGCCTTCCTATCGTCATCTAATGTTCTACCCTCCTTGGATACCACATATCCCAGGTACTTGACCTGTATTCTCCGTATTTGCAATTTATGCTTGTTTAATTTATGTCCCTGTTCTGCTGAATATTTCAGTAATGCTATTGTATCTTCCCTACATTGCTGCTGGGTAGGGGCCGCAAGCAGGATATCATCCACATAAAGTAGAACTTGACTGCCCCCGGGTGTAGTAAACCCCGGCATGTTGCTAGCCATCTCCTGTGCGAATATCGTTGGACTTTCACAGTATCCCTGCGATAGCTGGGTATGGCTGTATCTGTTACCCTGAATGTAAATGCTAAACAATACGGACTATCTGGATGTATAGGTATTGAAAAGGAAGCATAGCTTATATGTACCACAGTAAGATACTTCTGTTGCGGGTTCATAGCATTCAATATAGTGTGTGGGTCTGGCACCATCGGTACCCTAGGTATTATTACATGATTTACAGCTTGTAAATCCTGTACCATCCGCCATTCCCTGTTTGCTTTTCTATCAGGAGATACAGGGGTATTGCATGGTGAATAGTGATTACTTTGTGGATGGGGAATTCCCTCTGTGACTTTCCGGATATCTTCCGGTGTCCACGGTCTATACACTAAGGGAGTTGGGTCCTGGCCTTCCTGTCCTGCCTGAGGGTTCGGTACTTCAATTAATTGACAGATTTCCTCACTCTGTTCTAGTGACTCTCTTCTTAGTTGAGTGTCCCTAGGTATTTTACGTGTTCGGGATGTGGTTTCAATAGTTTCTCTTACAATTGGTCGTTGTGATACCTCTGTTGCCACAGGATAACATGGAGGGGACTAGCCTGCCCTCCCGCTTCATATCCTGGATGTGGTATCGGAGGGGGTGGAGGGGGGGGGGCGTCGCTACTACTGTATTATTATCTTCTTTGTCTACGTATGATGCTTTCACATTTTTAGTCTTCTGTTCCCTTCGGTTCACTACCTCAATCCACCTATGTGCTTGAGGGATACCCAATTGTCGCTGTTTTTTAGCCTGCACATCTTAGGGTTGCCACCTTTTCAAGTGCCCAAAGTGGGACATTTGTGTTAGGAACGTCGGATTTTGCAGGGCAAAACATACCCACGGCCAGTACACAGGACAGCAATTTACTTTTTGCCAGAATAGCAACTTATTCTTGTAGCATTTGAGTTGCTTATTCTGTTTATTATAATATTTTGGTGTTTCAGATACAAAATAACTGTTTTATGCTACTATTAAAGAAAATATAGGAAATATTTTTGTCCTAAGATATCAGGACATTTGCCATTTGTTCAGTTTGTTTGCAGGACACAACTGGCCAAAGAGGGACTGTCCCTCGCAAAGTGGGACAGGTGGTAACCCTAGAACATCTGCGTCACATTTTAAGTGATTCCAATGTTTCACTAACGATATTTTGTCTAATATACCATCAATGTCATATTTATTACCCCATTTTGCAGAATATCTCACATTATGTGCTCTCTGCAATTGCATATACTTCGTATCACCCATCAAACGCGGATCTCACGATCTCTTAGTGCACTAATCTCCCATGTCTTCTAAACGACTGTTACGTAACCCTTCTCTCGTACCACGTGGTATCTCCTTCCCTGTATCCACTGTAGTGTCTACAATGACTATTTACTCTACTCTGTGTTCCCCTGATCTATGTCCAAATGTAAAACTACTTGGATTGGTCTTCGACCTGCTATCACAACTGTTAACAGAAACACAATGTAGCCTGGTCCCTGATCTACAACAGAGACAAAGAGGCAAACTCTCCTTACCTGAGCCTCCCGTTTATGACTGCACGTTTTCTTCTTGGGATCCAGTTTTCCGCTTTTCAGCCACAGATCAGACAGTGAACAGCCTCTTTACACACAACAATTCAGTCGGAGGGCTTTTCACTCAAGAAGAACCATTTAGGCAACTTCTCCTGTGCAGATGTCTAACCACCCATGCACTCTGACCTGTAGCTTACCAAGGGAATTCCGGCTAAGAAGGACCACAATGTCAAATAAGTTGTTAAAACCAGACTGTAGAAATCAGTAGGCTTTTCTAAATGACAGTCAATAACACAGGAAGCTCAGGTTCACAACGTTTTAGTAGTGTACACCGGGAGGCAAAAACTATACAGTACAAGTATAAGAGTTTTGTCTGACTCTATACAGGAAGCAATTTATTTATATAGTGTTTACAATCAGCTTTTGCCCACCTTACTGACGTGGTCAGTCACAGGGCATTTCCATCACTATGGTCCGCAATATTCTATTCATACGAGGGTGCTGAGGTAATGCTTTTAAAATGTTTTCCCATGAGAATAACACAGCCTTGCAAGGCACCTGGTCAATTACAGTGTCCTTCTGTAATTGTTGCTCTTTCAAGGACCCTGGACTGTTCCGATACAATAGTCAGTTCATTTCTTAATACGTTCCTTTGTCTCTCTGGTAAGGAGTTGTACTCTATCTTCGATAGAGCTCACAAGGCCATCCTCCTCAGTGGAAGGGAGGAAGTTATACATGTACATACATTTATTTTTCTGTAACCCAGCAGATAATTAATGCTGAGAGACATAAGCCTGCTGAACTGGTTACTGCCAGGATCAGAGTTCGATCACACTGCAGCTAAGCTTCACCAATTACATGCATGATCATTTCTACTGCCATATTGTACAGTACAATTCAATGCATTATATAGTATTTTGCTTCTAAACTGGCACTTCATATGTGTTTCTATATATATTTTTCTAACAACATCCATCCGGCCATATGCATGTTGTTCCGTCCTTTACCTTGGCCGTGGGTGTTTGGCCGTCCGGCAATGCTACTCTCCACATGTGATGTCCCACCTTCCCCTTCTGTGCCTGTGGCACCCTGTTAGGACGTCCTGTTTGGTAGGCACATGTTCCGCTATATGTGTTTGACTTGTCTGCATAGCTAATCATCGGTGCGGTGGTTCAACATCCCGACTTGTCCACATGTGTACAGTTATGTGCACCGTGGCGTGTGCAAGCCTATAGGGTTTGGACGGGTCCATACCACATGCGGGATGTACACATTCTGCCGACACATTTACATGCAGCCATTTGCATATCTGTACCTGAGGTGGGTTGGTGACATGTGGGGTACATATTTGCACGCGTGGCACTGCCTAAAACGATACTTTTTACCACATTTCAAGTATGCCCATTGTGTGTAGGTGTGTAGCTGCGCAAGGCTGCTAGCTGGGTTGGGTGCACGGTTGTACATGGGTGGGACTTACATGCTATAATGGGGCTATTGTGTATTACATTTGCATGCATGGGTTCTGCTTCTGGATATTACGCTTAGACATACGCCGTCCTGTGTATGCGACGAACACGTTGCTGGGTGTGGTACATGTTGCTATGCACATGTTTGCCTGTGTTTAGGGTATCTTGGTTCCTTCCTGTTGTTATGTCGACACGGCTACCCGGCTGTGTACTCTCACTACTGCTTGTGACCATTATGGTTGCCACCTTTTCCAATGCCCATAGTGGGGCATCTTTTGTGGAAACATCGGATTTTGCAGGACAACACATACCCACAGCAAGTAGAGATGAGAGAACTTCACTTTTTTGCCATAATATACGCTTATTCTCATAGCATTTGGGTTCCTTATTCTGTTTCTTATGCCATGTATGTGTTTCATATACAAAATATATGTTTTATGCTACTATTAGAGGTATATTGAGGGAATATTTTTGTCCGGAAATCTCAGGTCATTTGCCATTTTTCGATTTTTGGCGGGACACAACTGTCAAATGAGGGACTGTCCATAGCAAAGTGGGACAGTTGGTAACCCTGGTGACCATGGCCATGTCGCTACTAGGGTTGCCACCTTTTCAAATGGCCAAGGTGGGACATTTTCGGGACTCACATCAGATTTTACAGGCCGACACATACCCACGGTCAGTACAAAGCATAGAACTTCACTTGTTTGCCTAAATAAAAGCTTATTCATGTAGCAGTTTAGTTGCTTATTCTGTTTCTTGTGACATTTAGGTATTTTAGTTACGGAAATAACTATTTTATGCAACCATTACATAAAATATGGGATATAATTATGTCCTACAATCTTGCGACATTTGCCGTTTTTAATATTTTTTATCGGGACACAACTGCCCATAGAGGGACTGCCCCTCGCAAAGTGGGACAGGTGGTAACCTTAGTCGCTAC